>NC_067492.1:55475505-55593005 GCF_947179515.1 Apodemus sylvaticus | reverse complement strand
CAGATGCAGATGTCCCTCACCGTTCCACTGATGGCCGTGGATCTAGAACAAAGCCACTCCCCCTGTTGTTGTCCATTTCCTCCCTCCTCCCCTCATGAGAGGTTGTGGGACACCAGAGGCACCTTGAAGCGGTGACTCACAAGTCCCTAAAGCCCCAGAGACTTTTTGAACTTTGATTGGTGACAGGAACCAGTAGAGAGGTCCGTGCTGAATTGGAGCTAAGTGCAGGTGACTCAGCCCAGATGAGACAGTCCCAGAGCCTCTGCTAGCTAACTCCTCTTCCCCGTTTGCCAGCCATTCTTCATCATGCCCCAGTTTCAGGGTATATTTTTAGAGGAAATAAACTCTCACCACCCAGAATTACACAATTTCCCCAGGAGCTAGGCATCACCTGCGAAGGGAGCAAGCCACCAAGAAGGCACGTGGAGACCATTCCCCTGGCCAGCCCCCGGCAGCTAGGAAGCCTACTGACCCCGAGGGGCAAGTCAGATGGGAAACTGCACTTTTCTGGGGATCTCTACTTCACTGGCTACAGTCTCAGGAGGGAACTCTGTGGTCAAATTCTGGGGTATGTGAGTCTTCTTTGCAGACATAAGGGATCAGCCACCCCTCCTTAGGCTAAGCTGCAGTTTAACTCTCTTGCCCCGTGGTACAGCTAACAACGGAATGGTCTGCCTACAGCTTTGAATCGTCATGGGATACGGAGGGCACAGAGGGCCTTGTAATCCTGGGACTTAGGCTCCTTAGTGACATGGGCTGGAATGACCTGCACCTCTGTGGCTCTGTTCTTGTCCCTAGAAGTAAGTGCCATCATTCCTTCCTGACTCGCCTGCCTGCCACCACCCACACAGCGAAGAGGCAAAGATTGTTTGTTTGACTTGCCCAAGGGCTAATGTGTGCTGGTTGTTTGTCAGTTCTTATACTATTTTGACTTTAAACATTCTCCACAAGTTCTTAAAATATTCAGAGCAACTGTTGAGAAGAGTAAAACAATCCCCCCCTTGCTCGGAACAGATCCACGTACTCTCCTGGGCTCTGGGCTGTTCCTTACACGGAAACAACTCATTAGCACTGGAGTGGGGCTTTCCTCAGAAAGGAAACCTTCAGCAACTGACACAGAGGGTGGACAGGGCATAGGCAGCAGTCTCCACCTGGATCTGGGTGCATCAGTCGGTCGTCCTCGGTTTGGGACTCGGATCTGCCTGAGCAGCGAGGGCTTTGCACAGTGGTAGATGCTACAGGCTCTGCATCAGGACCGTTGTGACAGGAACTTTTCAGTGAGTTTCCGAGTTAAAATTGAGAGCCTGGGACAACTTTGTCTCCTTTGCAACCACAGAGCTCTTGCTGATTTACCTTTTTTTATGTTTATTTATTTTTTAAAGAGTTATTTTAGATTCTGTATATGCATGTGTGACTGGGGGTTTATGTGCACCTGCATACAGTGTCTGTGGAGGCAGAAGCTCTGGAGTTGGAGTCACAGGCTGCTGTGAACCACCTGACAAAGGTGCTGGCACCAAATGTGGGTCCCCCAAAAGAACAGGAAGTGCCCTTACCCCTGAACCACCTCCCCAGCATGTGGCTTGTTTTAAAAGTCTCCCCCTCTCCCAGTTAATCATTTAAAAAGACATGTCTTCCTGGATATGCATTCATTGAAAAATTGTGGAGCAACTGGCTACCCAAGTAAATCACTTCGGTCTCAGCCTTGACATCCCGTGCACAGCTGATGTCCTAGCCTGCATGACCCCAGGTCAGCAGTACAATAGAGGGCTGGGCGGGGGCAGCTCTGTAGGTAGAGTACTTGCCTAGAAGGTACCGGGCTCTGGATTTGATTCCCAGCACTAAGCAGGGTGTGGTGGCTACCCCAGCACTCTGGAAGTAGCGGCGAAATTATTTACAGTTCAAGGGCCAGCCTGGGATACAGGAGACACTGTCTCATTAAAGAAATAAATAAATAGAAGGAGGACCATAAAGGGGACAGAGCAGAGGCGGTGATGCTACTTCAGGGAGGGTGGCTGCTGTAAAAGCACAGTGAAGTGCAAGCAGGGCCAGTTTCTAGGAGGGAACTCTGGGTGGGAAGAGCAGCCAGGAGACGGCTTGAGCAGAAGTGATATGTGATGCACTCAGGGGACAGCTGGGAAAGCAGCAGTGTAACAACCAGGAAGCAGGATGCAGGGAGGAGAGGGCGGAGCCCAGGCATGGGGAGGCCCACTAGGACTTCTGCAGGAGCTGGGCTTCCCACCGAGGGAGGGGGGGGGGGCGGGAACCATCTGGGCCCTGTGTTCAAAGAGAAACTCCTGTTAAGGGATTTTGGAGGCTCTGACAATATTTGGAACTGCTACTGTCACACAACTGGGAAACAATGTGGCCAAGTGGTGACAGATGGACAAGCTGGATGGACAGATGGATTTGCTGGTGACAAATGTTTAGAGTAAAGATGAGTTAAGGGCGTGTGTGTGTGTGTGTGTGTGTGTGTGTGTGTACACATGAAGGAGCATGCCTGAAAGAATCCGGAGGCCCCCAAACCCCTGCTGCTGAAGTCACAGACTGTAGTTAGCTGTCTGACCTGGGGACTGGGAGCTAATTCAGGTCCTCTGGAGGAACAGTATGCATTCTTCACCACAGAACAATCTCTGCAGCCCTCTGGGCCAATTTTGTTTAATTTTTTTTTTTTTAATTACAAAAGGCTGAAAGGGTCTGTGCCGGGCTTGGTCTGCGTTAGTGGGCATGTGTGACAGAGGCTAGCCTTGTTAAGTTTTAACGTCTGCTCCCATCTGGCCATTTTCTTTATCTACCTATGGTCTTCCCTTCTGTTTCCACACCCCAAACCCCATGAAGGGCGTGAACTCAGGGTGGAAGAAAGGAGCTGAGAGGAGGCTGTTTAATCCAGAAACATGGTAGCTTCATGATGGTGGTAGTAGTAATGGGAATGAGAGTGATGATTGTGATGATGATGGTGGTGATGGGGAGAATGATGATTGGGATGATGATGACACTGATGATGGAGACTATGATACTGATCATGATGGTGATAAGGATGCTGCTGCTGATGGTGCCATTCAGTCATCATCATCATCATCATCATCATCATCAGCGGCTCTGGTCCTCCACCATAGCCTCCTAGGTGGAGCCTCTCATTTCTCCCATTTCCCACAAGAAACAGAGGCTCTGAGAGTGGAGGCACATGCCTTATTCCAGGGCTTGGGCTGACACTCTGCCCTTGAACACAGTGACAGCCAGAATCTCTAAGTGTCTGGCAGCACCTGAGCATCCATGGAGCTGGTATGCATGTATGTATGCTTGTGTGTATGCATGTGTGTGTATGCATGCGTGTGTGTATGTATGCATATGTGCATGTATGTGTATACTTGTGTGTATGCATGTGTGTATGCATGCATGTGTGTATGTATGCATATGTGCATGTATGTGTGTATGCTTATGTGTATGTATGCATGTGTGTGTATGCACGCATGTGTGTATGCATGTGTGTGTATGCATGCATGTGTGTGTATGCATATGTGCATGTATGTGTATATGCTTGTGTGTATGCATGCATGTGTGTGTATGCATGTGTGTGTATGCATGTGTGTATGTATACATGTGTGTATGAATGTGTGTATGCATGTGTGTATGTATGCATGTGTGTGTATACATGTGTGTATGCATGTGTATATGCATGTGTGTATGCATGGATTTTTCAGATAAGGTCTCTCTAAAGTGCCCTGACGGTCCTTGAACTCATTTCGGCAGACTAGGCTGCTCTTCAACTTACAGAGGCCTGCCTGCCTTTGCTTGTTAAGAGCTGGGATTAAAGGCATGCCCCACTGTGCCCAGCCTGACAGTTGGTCTTTATGGATGGCTCTCCCATGTGGTTTGGGGAGGGCACTGTGGTAGTCCTGTCCACTTCCTCCCTTTCATGCATTTCTATCTCTCTTCCTCTCCTCTCCTGCATGAAGCTATATGCAGGCAGGGATACTGGCAGACTGCTTGGGAGAGCCCTCTGTGGTGAACCTTCTGATACAGCATCCTATGTAGCTGCCTGTTTGGTCTGAGGGCCCCTAGCCCCTCCTGCAGTATCCTGTCTGGGCTTGAGTCAGGTGGGGGCAGAGGGAACCCTGTCCATTGAGAGGGGCCACACCTTTCCAACCGGGCTTGACATTTTATGTGTGGGGAATATAAAACCCAGCATTGCTATGGAAACTGCCATCCCCTGCTCCCTCTGTCATTCCAGGAGAAGTTTCTGTGTTAGCATGGGGTTGGGGGACTCTCCTGCCTGCTGGGTGCCGACACGCAGAAGGCATCTGGTATGAGGGCTCTGATCCTAGGAGAAGTGGCAGACTGTTCTGCCCAGGGAAGTTGGGGCCTGGGTTGGGGCTGTATCTCTGGAAGAATCCCGGTAGTCACACACCCAGAAAGGCAAATGTGGTCTGATAGGCAGTTAGGGAAAGCTTGGTCCTTACTACGGGCGAACCCCAGACTTGAACCAGCTCAGTGTTCCTGCCCTAGCTTCAGTTTCTTCTGACTGGGAATGATCACATGTCCTGCACCTCTCAGAGAGGTGCCTGAAAACATGACTTTCACATTCCTGGCTCCGGCTGGTGTCTCTATAGCAACCAATTAAGGGGTTCTTTCTCCTCCCTCCCCGTCACCTGACCTCGCGCAGGTGGGCAGTTGAATACAATCCATGGATGCAAGGCAAAGGATGGGAAGGAGGAGGGGGCTCAGAGTCTGCTGGCTGGGACTGGCCCTCAGCCCTGCTCAGGGCCCCTTCCTCTTACCGCTGTGTTCGATAATGCCCTTGATCCTCAGGCGAGGTGACTGTGGGCCTTGCTGCCTTCTGGCTGCGTGCTGAGCCTCAACGCCACTCCAAACTCATTAGTGGTCAGGCCTGTGGCAGAGGCAACTCTCCCTGTTTAGTATTAAATCAGCACAAAGTGCTTCACTTCCCCTGGGGGGGAGGGGAAGGGATGAGGTCAGGGGGAAGAGCATCCCTTAGCCCCATAGGTGATACCCCAGCTCCCCCTAGTCTTCCCAGATGACTTGAGAGTTCTTTATGGGGCAGAAGGAGGAAGACTAATTTTAACTTGGCAGGGATATTTTTAGCTTGTATGTTTTCCTGGCCAGGGGAGGATGTCAGGTGTTCTTTGGTCCACTGTGTCAGAGCAGAGGGAAGCCGGGCGTGGTGTTACCTCCACCAGGCAGCCCTTGTGGATCCCAGATGGGTCAGGCTACAAAGAGGGATGCAGTGGCCAGTCTTCCCTCAGGAAAGCTCTGTTTCTTCCCTCAGACCTAGAGAAAAGTCCTCTTGAGGGTGGGAGGCTGGGGCTGGGGCCTGATTTCCAGACCTGCTCCTCAAGGATTTGCTGTGTGGCTTTAAGCAAGTCATTTCCGTCTCTGGACCTCAGCTGCCAGACCTGCTCCAGGGGGACAATCACTGGAGTCTTGTCTACTTTTTCCAGAGTCAAGGCACACTGGGAGGCTTTCTGGACATAGCAAAGCAGGAGAGGGTATACAGAAATTGTTAAAGGGCAGGGCCTCATCTTGCCTGTCTTATAAAAGCAAAAAAACAGACAACAAACAAACAAACAAACAACCCAAGAGACCGGGCTTCAAGACCAGCATGGAGGCACAAACCTTGATCTCTGCACTTAGGTGTTGGAGGCAGGAGGATTAGGAGGTCAAGGCCAGTCTTAGCTCCACAGTGTATCTGAGGCTCTTGATCTGTTGTGAACTAACCCTGCCTGGTTCCTGATGGCTATTCATGCTTAGTTATGGATGGCCCATCAGAACAATCCCCACTGGGAGTCTGGGGAAAATTAGCCTGGGAGGACCATGGGAGACCAGCTAATTGATCTCTAGGTAGCAGAGTGGCTCTGAAAAGTCTCCAGGGTTGGTGATTAGAGACAGTTCCTGGGGATAAATGAGCAGACACATGAAGATAGATTTCTGTTCTCTCTGAGGGTAGTGGATCTAGAGAATGCTGTGTGTTTGGGAACCAAATGGAAATGCTTGGTGACATGTTTGGTCTTTGCTGAGACATGATAAAGGTAGGGTGAGGATGCAGGGCGGCATTTGGAGGCAGTGATCTGGGTTCGAATCTCAGTGTCACTCCTAATGGCTGTGTGATCCTTTTTTTCCTCTGGTCTTGGTTTGTTCTGTGAATCTGGGGTTAAACAGAGTTTCCCTGGTCCAGAATTCACCTGCATCCACATATGCTGCAGATAATGCTTGCCAAGAGTCTTTCAAACACTAAGCATTTAATCCATAAATCCTGACAATTCACATTCGTTAGGGGTGTGAAGTCCCCTTAGCCCTAAGCAACTTGGAGTCTTTTTAGAGAGGTGTGGTTGTCACCCTCACATCCAAAACTGGAAACTGAGGCTCATCCAGATCCAGCTGTGTGCCTAAAGTCACTCTTGAAAATGACACTAATCAGAGCGGAATCTGGTTCTGCTGTCTTCCACGCCAGCATCCGCTCACGTTCCTCCTCCCTCCATGTCTCCAGTACCTGGCCCAGCTCTGGAGGGTAAGTTCATACTCAAGGGTACACAGCTGGGAGATAATTCAGGTTGACCCCAGAGCTCTACTCTTCCACCCCTGACATGACCATGGTTGACAATCCAGGGCAGGTGGACTGCCTCGGGCAGAGGAGCTGAGACTAGACCTGCCTATGTGTTTGCAGCCCTGAGGTCTCATGATCCACTGGGAGCCATGCAAAGCCCTTGACATGTAAAAACTCAACGGATCTGTGTGTGGGATCATTGGAACTATTCTTGATAGTTCCCCAGCTCGGGTTGGAAGCCTAGAGTTCTGTTTACAAGGGGCAGGGAGAACACACACACACACACACACACACACACACACACACACGCAGAGCACACTCACGTGTCTCCTCTCTGTGTCTACCACCTAGTCTCCCCCTCCCCACCAAGTCCATTTGGCTTCCCCAATCTTCGTTTAACTATGAAGAGTAACTAATGCTCCAGCCCTGTCCTTATCTAGCCCTCTCAGGTTTTGTTACTTTTGGCAGCGGAACACAGAGGAGTTGACATCCAGAGTAGGTTACATGCAGACAGATTCTTTCACTCGGAAGTGGGTTGCTTTCTAAAGGTCATCTCATGAAAGAAGTTGCTGGATCAGTGCAATGCCACGTCAGCTCGATTGCTGAGTCAACAGAACCTGGCAGGATAGCACACCAGAGGAGGTGGCTATCTGCCCTTGCTAGGTGACAGACCACTTGTCTTTTATGGGTTCAGTAAAGACTGCTCTCAAGGTAGTCGAAGAAAGTCATCATGGGACAATGGGCTGGCTAGAGGGTTTCATGGAGATGAGAGGAAGGAGAGGGTTTTGTAGTCATTGGTGTTTGCTTTTTGAGGCAGAGTTTCATATAGCCCAGGGTGGCCTCAAACTTGATATGTAGCTGAGGTTACCCTCGATCCTCTGATCTTCCTGCCTTCACCTCCCAAGTTTTGAAATTACAGGTATGTGGCACCACGCCTAAGCTATGTGGTGCTAGGGATGGCACTTAGCATGCTAGGCAGGCACTACCAAGTGAGCCATGCTACCAAACCTTGGTTCTTTTTTTCATTTGAAACCAGAGTTCACCTTGTTATAGGTCTGGGCTATACAAGGGCCATAGAGACAGATCCTGGTTTGTGTGGGACTGAGTACTGTCCTCCTGAGGCACAAAACATCCTGGTTTGTGTGGGAGTGAGTACTGTCCTCCTGAGGCAGGGTGGAGGGTGGAGGGTACTGGGTCAGGGACCAATAGTATGGGCTTCATATAGAGCTGTAGAAGCTGGCTCCAACTTGGGAAATGTAAGCCTGACCAGCTAGAAGGCTTGCTCCTGCTTACCATCTGCTGAAGAAGAGGCATAGACATACCACCTGGTTTCCTGGGGGAAGATAGCATCTGGGAGACAAGCTAGCTCCTCTGGGAGATGCTTGGCTTGACTCAACCATAATTTATTCAACAGCCTTAGACACCCGTACTCTGGGGCCAGTGCTAGCCTTGGCTATTATCCAGAATTCGGTTCTGGATACATGCCTGTCTGTTTATCTGACCTGGGGATGTGAGATGTGGGGCAAAGGCCATCCAGAGAAAACACCTTACCCTACCTTGAGCCGCTCGGATGAAGGTTGGAAGGGGGAGTTTGTCTTGAGTCCTAGGTAGCTCAGTATGGCCCAGCATGCACTGCATACTACAGAGGGGACAGTAGAGGACTTGGTGGCCATGAGTCCTAGCACCTGGCCTATCCCAGGACATCCTCTTTGCAAGCCTTCTAGTGGTCTCAGGACAGACTCATGATACCAGGCTCTTGACAGAGCCATTCCTGCTGAATCTTCACACCTGTAGAATGTAGAAGGCCATCACATTCCATCAGTCTAAATCAGGATCAGATACTTCAAGTAACATGCCTGAAAAACACAGATGGCATCTGAGGACATGTGCTACCTCTTCAGCTGCTCACACCCTCATATGTGGGGACATGGTCATGAGGTGGCCCAGAAGAGGGTTTCCTGCCTTGAGGACTGATCAAGGAGAAGGAAGTCACTCCATGTTCCTCCTGTGGCTAGAAGAACACAGGCTTCTTTGGTCATCTGAGCTTCAGGTCTGAGTACACACCCAGGTGGCCATGAACAGCGTTGAACTTGCTAGTCTAATGATAGTTTTGTTTACCAGGTTTTAGCATTTGACTAATGGTTGACCAGTAAGCCAGGAACTCAGCATTTGGCACAGTGGAACCTGATGCTCTTTCCTTATCACATCCGGCTCCGATGGCTTGTGTGGCAACTCCCTCCAAGTTCAGCGGCTCTGGTTTCCCTGATGATAGCAACCTTTGTGTACAGGTGCACACACACATATAAAGGCTAGAGGTAAACATCATCAATTATTCTGCACTTTGTTTTTTGAGGCAGGGTCTCCCACTTGAACATGGAGCTCAACAATTCAGCTAGACTGGTTGGCCAGAGGGCTCCAGGGGTCTGCTTGTCTCTACCTTCCAGCTCTGGGATTAGAAGTGTTCATCACCACACTAGTTTCCCTACGCAGTTTCAGTGGATCAAAACTCAGGTCCTTATGCATAGATGACAAATACTTTAGTGACTGAGCCAAGTCCCTACCTTCTTTTTTTTTTTTTTAAGCTGGTCCTAAGCCAGGCACTTTGTAGGCAGGATCTCAACAAATTGGGACAACAACATAATGAGATCAGTATTATTTTCATCTTGCAGGTGAGGAAACAGCTTGGAGAGGTTCTGTGTATATATGTGTACTTAGAGTTGTAATAGCAGGAAGCAGTGGTGCCAAGAGCCACTGCCAGGTAGTCTGTCCCCACAGCCTGGGAAGGCAGCCCTCAGCTCTGCTGCTCTATTTCTCTGCAACTCTTGCTACTAAACCACAGTCAGGACCCTGCACTTGTGAGGCTGATGGGAGGATGGGTGAGCTGTGCATGTGTCCAGGGCAGCTCACACCAAGTTGGCAGGCCCTTCATCTGCATTGGGCTTCCCAAGGCCGTTCTGACTGTAGCTCCATTATAATTTTTAATCATCAAGTAGCAGCGGTTCCTGCACAGAAGGAGGAAGGTGGCATTCCCAGCACCCAGCGTGGGCTTCATCTGGTCTTTATGTAAGAGTAACTCCGATGTCCCACTTGCCTGTGAGGCAGACATTTGAACATTTGTTTTGTGTTTATGATACAGGGGGAAAATTCAGGGCTCCCAGTGGACAGGAGGAAGCATGAGAGAAGCCAGGAGTGCCTCCGGGCCTTGTGGGCTCCATGGGGGGAGAGCAGGCTCTGGACGGGTGTCAAGATAAAGAGGAGCAGGTGGCCTCGCAGGGCTTTAGAGGCCAATGCAGGATTCCATGCCAGTGGGAGGTGGGGGAAGTCCCTTCTGTGATGAGCTGTAGGGCCTGGTGTGAGTGTGTGGGCACAGCCTCTACCCCAAGCATCCCTGTACACGGGAGACCAAGGCCTGAGGAGCTGAGGAGACTTGGCAGTGTCAGGCGTTCATATGCATAGATCTGGCCTGGGATGGTGGACTGCATCCTAAATGGGTGTGTGTGTGTGTATCCACATTTGATCCAGCTCCTGAGACATTTTTGATGAACCAGCTTCCGTAGGGATGTAGGGACACTGAAATCTAACACCCCGTTCCCCAGCTGTAGCTTCTAAACTCAAGTGTCTTACAAGTCCAACATTTCATTGTTCTGGAACTTTCACCAGGTTCCTAGAACCTGGATTGGAAGAGGCCTCAACTAGATCTCAGGCTCCTGACAATGAACTCAAGGCTTGCCTGAGGTACAGAGTGAGGACCAGGTAGGGTCAGAAATCTTAGATTATAGAAAAAAAGAAAGAAAGAAAGAAAGACAGACAGACAGACAGACAGAAAGAAAGAAAGAAAGAAAGAAAGAAAGGAAGGAAGAAAGAAAGAAAGAAACATCAGGTTCTAGTCTTATCTCTATTCTGTTTGAGATGTGACCCTAGGTAAGCAGGGCCTCACTAGGCCTAGTTTTTTTATGAAAACTATGAAACCATTTCAATCTATGAAAAGACTGGTTCTCTGGCTTTGCAAATGTTCTCATCCATTTGGCTCCCAGCGCTGACATTACAGGCATGCACTACCATACCCGCGTCTCTCTCCTGTGGAAGGAATTTCAGGCCTCCACCTCCAGTCACCACTCCCAGACCTCCTCTAGTGCTGTTTGGTAATTGAATGACTGATTGTATGGAAATAGAAGACATCTCCCACAGATAAACTGGCTCAATTCCTTGTCAGAGAGGCAAGCTGTGGCTAGGCCCATGCCCAGGTTGAGGCCATGGGCCACATGTCCTGTGGTTGGCTTCTCCTTGTCTCACCAAGTTCATTCACCTAGTTGCTTACCCACCAAACTTTCCTGGAGGCAGGTCCGATGATCTCAGAAATGTGTTATGGGAGTGGGCAGGAGCTAGGAGAAGGCCCCTGTGAAGCTTCACGGCTCACACATGCAGGCCTAATGGACTCAGCTCACCCCAGTGGGTGACATATTTATGTACTGGTCTCATCACCATTGCCGAGATGTATCACTCTTAGGGGCAAGGTAGAGGTCACCAGCTTACAAGGGATCCTTCTCCACAGTTGTTCCTGTAACAAATAGAGTGTCTCTCGTTGCCCCCATCCCGTGGCCCCTCTACATAGGGCTACACTTTTGCTGTGCCATGGAAGGTAATGAGAATCAGCAGAAGAATCACTCCAGGCTCTTGTAGCCTTGAGCAGGCCCCAGTCTCTGCTCAGAATGCATGCTAATAGTATTCTAGAAGATTAGCAGAAACCCACGGGTTTTATGTAATTTCTCTAAAATCCAGCAAGGATGCTGAGTGAGTATAGCCAAAGGAGGATTACAGGGATTATTGGGGCGCTAGAAGCAGGGAAGAGCCAAGGGGCTGAAGTTACCCCAGGACTCTTGTAAGGCAGAGCTGGCACAAAATAGCAGCAACTTGCTTGTTTGTGGTTGGTACTGGGTCAGTACTTCAGAGCAACAGTGACACTTTGTAGGACCCAACACAGAGGCACTCAGCTCCATTACTTGATTGGGCGAACTGTGTTAGTTGGTCTTACTCTAATGAAATGCCTGAGGCCATGAACTTATGAAAGGGAAAGGGTTATTTAGCTCAGAGTTTGAAGGGTATAGTCTAAGACCTGTGGCTTTGTGGCTTGAATCCTCACTCAGAGGTGGGGTATAGTGGTTCTGTGAGCAAGCACGTACTTCACGCATCAGGAAGCAGAAACCCAGTCCCAGCCACGAAGACAGTTCCACTCAGGGCCACACTGACAATAATTTAAGGACATTCTTTAATGTCCTACCACCCACAGCTCTACCACGTTCTGGTAGTGCCACCTGGGAAACCAAGCCTTTGACACTTGGGCCTCTGGGGAATTTCAACATCCTAGCCATAGCATAAGCTTTCTTTTTGACATGGGCAGCTTCAAACACCACTGTTTTCTGAGTTTCCTCTGTTCTGTGGCAGACAAGGTGAGCTACTGCTCCACATCATCACGTTAAATGTACACATAACTATGTTCAGCGGCTGGCTGGGAGATTCTGGAAGGTTCTAGAAGGTCTTCTCTCTTGAGTTTTTCTCACAATATTTTTTTCCCCCGGTTAGGACAGGTTCTTCTTGCATTCCCCATGGTGACTGGATTCGGGGGTCTCGGTCTCTCAGCCTCAACCGTGTTTTTCCCAAGGCTGTCAAGTCCAGCAGCCTCCAGGGCTCCAGGCAGAGGAAGTCAGCTCCAGCTCTCTATCAGAAGAGGAACCACAGGTGGCCATATTTGCAGATGAACATTCACAGGAAGTGGTAGGATTTGGGAACTGAGATGGGGACTGAGGTGTGAATCGCTCCAAAGCCAAGTGGCTCAGCCCAAGGGCCCTGCATGGGACCTTCCAGGGCTTCACTGCCTCCACCTGGCTTTCCCAGCACTGCCCGCCTTTTCTTCATGCAACCCCAGCAGCTGGACATCCCTTAAAGGAAAGAAACCACACCGAAGCTGAAGTCATTACCCCCAGGATCATTGGGTTCTATTTTGGGTGGATGTGAGGTCTCTGGCCTTGATCCTCACTCTTCAGCCAGCACTTGGGGCAGATTATCCTCTATGTGCTATACGCACAGGAAACCTGGTGCCAGCGAGAGAGGAACAGCGTCTGGAAGGGCAGCAAGGAACGGCCTCTGTTGGGCTGGGGTTCGTCCCCAGTGTCAGAGAAGGACTACTTGTATTGAGCATCTATGATTTACTGAGTTCTGGGCACATCTGCCCCTTGCTTTCCTTGAAGCTTCATTTTCTGGTCTCTGCTTCCCAGGCAACATGGAGGACTATGATTTTTCAAACATGCCACTTTTTCTCTTACAGCCTTTGTATGTTCTGTCGCTTGTCTCTAGTCTTGTGAACCACAAGGCCTTTCTGGCCTCTCTATCTTCTTTGCTAGATTGTGGACTCTCAGAGCTATATTTCCTTAGCTACTGCTTAGTGCTAGCCAAGTAGTCTCTGTTTGCTGACTGACTGATGGAATGAACAAGCAATTCCCATCCCAGCCCATTTGACAGATGAAATCACTGAGGCTCATAGAAAGCTCATAGAGCTTACCTAGAGCAAGGCAGGGTGAGAAGTAGAGGTTGGACTTGAACCCAGGTATGTTTGGTGATTAAGTTTATACCTTTTCTGCTAGAGGTGACTCTCAAAGATAAGAGTAAGGTCTGGAAACATTTGTCCCATTACTTCTAGGTAATGACCCTACAGGTGGGGTGAGCCTGGGGCTGGACACCAAGGCACCCACTGAGTAAGATACCACAGCCTCTCTGGAACTGAGGGCTTATGGACGCCTAGTCTGCAGATGAGGGGCAGGTCCACAGCCCAGCTGGCTAGCAGAGTTTTCAGTGCCGGGGTGTTGTTAGGTCATAAGCATTGTCTGGTTATGGGGATCTGGGAAAGATTCCATGTCAGAAACAGGCCAGGAGGCACCATGAGTCACATGGACAACAGCACGCGTGACAGCAGCACCTGTGACAGAATGCAGTTCAGCTTGTGTCCCCTCAAAGCTGTGAGCCTCAAAGTAGGGCTGCCTTTGTTCAAGCTGGGGCATTTTTTTCTGCCTTGTGCAGAAGTTACAGAGGGCCTGGAAAACATCTACATTGTTTGTAGTGGGGTTCATTCATGAAGACCAAGATAGAGCCCAGAAGCTTGTGGTCCAATATGGCTGCCGGACAGAGGCAGAAGCTGCTGGCTGACTACTTATTCAGCTATTCCTGCATGCTTACAAATAACATATACCTTCTGCTCTCAAGATGAGGTACGTGTCAGGTCATCATCTGTGTGTACAGTGACTCCAGACAGCTGGCATTCTGAGAGCAAGCTTAGGAGAACAATGCACACTGTCCCCATGTGTTTCAGGGACAAGTGACGGGGGTTCTGATGGCAAAGGTGTGCCCCAAGGTAAGGCATGCCACAAAGAGAGCTTCTCTGCACAGAGAGGGAGGAGACACTGCTCTACCAGGAGCCCTGCATGTAAAGGCCACGCGCAGAGAGCCCAGAAGTTCACAGAGAACTACCAATCAGCAGCACAGGCAGCAGGCATCAGACATGCTAGGAGGTGACAACCAGAGAGGTTAAGTAGCTGACTTAAGAGGTACACAGCCATGTTGACTTGTTGGGATCCTGATGAGTTGGAGTCTGTAGGGCCCACGAGACCCATGGGGCTGGAAAGGTTCCCTATGCAGTCAGTTGGAAGAGAGGGAGGGGTACATGCCTTTCCTGCTGCTTCCTGGTGCCAGGCACTCTACCGCCATTTTTGCTTCACTCTGGGACTGTGTGAAGGACCTACAGGCCATACAAGGCCATGCAGAGCTGGTCTGGCAGCCATTGCTTGCTGTACTGACCTTTGATCCAGAGCTGTGCTCACCAATCTATCTACCTCTGCCCAAGTTCAAAACTGCTTCATATGCCTAGCTATGAAGGCTGTCCATATGGCTGTCCAGCAAGAAGACTGTGCAGTCAGTCAGCGGGAAGGAGCGAGCACTGTCCTGGGGGTCAGCCCTGCCTGCAGGTTAGCGCTCAGCAGGTGGTGAACTGGGTTAAACTACAAATGAGGTCTTTGCAGAACAAGAAGGCTGGGCTGAGTGGCCTCCAAGGCGCTGTGGTTCTCCCTACCAGAGGTTCTCGGTCTGAGACATATATCCAAGACCCCAGGAGGGCAGGTACTTCACAGTGGGTAGGTGGATGGGGCTGGACTCGTCATCTGTAGCAAGTCACAGCTGTTCCAGGTTTCTGTATCTTAAGAAAGGCTGCTCCAGCAACCCTGGCTGTGCTGGCTATGTGCTGGGATCACTGGGGGATTTGCCCAATGCCAGAACAGCTAAATTAGCTGTGGAGCTGAAGCCAAGCTCTGCTTCATTTTAATGTTGCCAGGGTTAGGAACCACTGTTCTGCTGGGCGGTGGTGGCGCACGCCCTAGCACTTGGGAAGCAGAGGCAGGCGGATTTCTGAGTTCGAGGCCAGCCTGGTCTACAGAGTGAGTTCCAGGATAACCAGGTGGCTACACAGAGAAACCCTGTCTCAAAAAAAAAAGCCAAAAAAAACAAAAAACAAAAAACAAAAAACAAACAAAAAACAAAAAAAACCCAACCCAAACCACTGTTCTAGAAAAACATCCATGGTGTGTGTGTGTCTGTGTGTCTGCGTGTGAGTGGGAGATGGGGCATGTGTCCAAAATGTGGCATGACACTCAGTCTATAAGGAAGTCAGACTGGTGCAGACCATTCTATAGTTTATTTTCATTCAATCCCATGAAGTCACTACTATTTTAGCACCTACTCCAGAGACAAAGAAGAGAATGAATGGGTGTGGTGGTATAGCCATTAGTCCAAACATTCAGGAGGCAGAGGCAGGCAGCTCTCTGTGAGTTCTAGGCCAGCTAGGACTTCATAGAGAGACCCTGTCTTCAAAATCAATCAATCAATCAATCAATCAATCAAACCAACAAACAAACAAAACCAAAGACTCCTCCCAACCCCCTTCTCTGCTCAAGAAAATATCAGACGTTGATAGAGATGGGGTTAAGAGGACCAGGAAGTCCACACTATCAGAAATACTAGAAGAAAGCCATGTGGGAGAAACCCTTCGGGAGTCTGCTTTGAAAGATGTGTCGTGTTCAACCTTGGGAAAGTGTTATAGTGATGGCGGGGACCCATGCACACAAAGCTAGCCATAGTGACACCCTGTTTCTTTTTAGAAATATGGGAGTGATGTGATTTGTGTTGAGAACCAGGTGGAGAGCCTTAGACTTTTA
This sequence comes from Apodemus sylvaticus, assembly GCF_947179515.1. Classification (NCBI taxonomy): domain Eukaryota; kingdom Metazoa; phylum Chordata; class Mammalia; order Rodentia; family Muridae; genus Apodemus; species Apodemus sylvaticus. Next base: position 55,577,192 of record NC_067492.1, on the reverse strand, counting down.
TATCTCAGGTAATGGGGAGCTCTTGAAAATCCTGGAACAAGGGTGGCACTTTAAGAAAAGGTTTTAGCATGGCCCACAGAACGAACTAAGCAGGGATGATAGGGGCTCACAGAGACTGGTGTGACAAGCCAGCCGTCTGCACTAGGTCCTCTGCATGCATGCTGTGGCTGTTTAGCTTGGGGTGTTTGTGGGAGTGGTGTGTCTCTGACTCTTTTGTCTGCTCTTGTGACTTTTCCTCCTGCTGGGTTAACGTGTCCAGCCTCCATATAGGGGTTTGTGCCTAGTTTTTTTATGTCATGTTTGGTTGCTATCACTGGGAGGCCTGCACTTCTCTGAAGGTAAATGGAGGAACAGTGGATCTGGGGGAGCGGAGTGATGTGGAGAAGGGGCAGAGAGGTATGGTGGGAAGGGAGGCTGTATTTGGAATGTATTGTTAAGAGAAGAATAAATAAATTTTAAAATGTAGCTGTGTTAAAAACGTTTTAGGTTTAGGGAAGATAGGGAGCCTCAGGGAGTGCAGTGGAGGGAGGCTTCAGCCAGTGGTCAACCCGGAGACGCCTGGGTGGAGGGAGGGGTAAGACATGGGGGCATGTGGGTGGGGCTCCAGGCTCCTGGATGTGGAGCATTTCTGTGCACCTGCTCCTTAGCTGAGCTTTTTTTTAACAGGCTGAAGCAGGGCCAGGTGGGTCCCCAGGGCCAGCCAACAACATGTGCATTGCCAGCCCAATGTGGATCTGGTCACTGGGGTGTGACCCACTCATCATGGAGGACTTGGGTTCCTGTGCCAGCTCAGAGCTGGCCACCTGCCACGGTCCCAAGAGGAGGGTGGAGCTGGCTTGGTGGCCTGAGCCCTCCTGGCTAGAGCCTTCCAGCTGGAGCATGCCCTCTGCCTGCCTCCTGCTGCCAAGCTCACCGCTCCGTGCACCAGGCCCAGCGCAAACTCTTCGCGCTAAAGCTAGTTCCTAGAAGTCCAGTCTGGTTTGGGAACGGGCACAGGGCTAGGATCTGCCCTTTGCTTGCTACCAGTGACCTTGGACTTGTCTCTTAGCTACACTGAAGCCTAGACTTGGGCCTTAAACACGGGCCCAAGGGGCCGACTATCTGCCTCTTCCCCGCCCCATCCCCCATCCTGTTGCAGCTTCCCTCATAGAGTATCCCTGGGGGATGTCAAGATGGTTTAAGATTTGATGGAACAAGCCATTTCCTGTGTTTTAAACCCAAAGCCATGTTAATGATTTTGTTACTATACAAACTTGGCAGTATCAATGCCCATCCAAAAATAACCCAGGCATAGTCCAGAGACTTCCACAACTGGTCCAAGGAGGAACACTTGGGTGGCGAGAGGACTGGAGCACAGAGCTCCCACTAACCCAGGCCTCCCTGCCTAGGAGACACACAGCCTCCAGAGAAGGCTGACCCACAGAGTTCATCCCCACGCCCAGGCCCCGGGACTGAAGCGTACACAGCACCTACTCCTTCCTGCTCCACATAAAGAAGTCAGTAAAAAAAAAAGTCTGCTTCGGACTGAAGAATTCCATCCCTTCCTTCCTGGATAAAGGCAGGCTCCAGCTGCAGTTCAGAGGCCTTGCTTTGTTTTCAGGCTTGTTTTATACTAACCTTCTATTTATGGCCTGGGACACAGGCTTCCCATGTAAGGCAATGACATTAATGAGACTGAAAAATGTGTTGGGGGTAGCGGGTCTTGTATTAAAGAAAACATTAAGAAATATGTGGCCAGTGGAAGCAAGAACGCCTGGTGTCTGGGTTGGTTCAAAGCGCTCCCTAGGATAGCACGCTCTGGCTCTGTCTGGGATAGGATGGGCTAGGGTCCCACCAGAGGCCAGGGGAGGTCTCTCCATAGAGTACACTCTGAGCTGCATCCATTGCCCAAGGTGATCCAGGGCCCCTCGTGGCTGCACGTGCGCCGCCCATGTGCTCCGCAGGCCAAGTGTTTGCAATGGAAGCCGCGGCCTGGCCCGGGCTCCGGGCGAACGTAGGTGGGCATCGGAGGGGGTGGGGGTCCGCTCTGGACGAGGTTGGGAGGTCAGGAGCGGATTCCCACGGCTTGGGCTGGCTTGTGGGCGAGTGCGTGCTCAGTGTCAGCCTCCCAGGCCCGTGCCATACGGTCTTCCGGTCACGGTGCGCGTGGCCGAAGCCTCGGGACATCCCTCCTCCCCCGCGGCCCCAGCCCCACGCGCCCGGGCACGCGTAGCCGCAGATTGCCGCGGCTCCCGAGACTGGGGTGGGGCGGGGGCGGGGCCTGGCCGCGGGACCCAACGCTGATTGGCCGTCCGTGGCGGGGGCGGGGTGCAGGCGACAGAGCCCTGGCGCCGGCGCTGGGCAGGTGGGCTCAGGACGCAGCGCACGTCAGGGCCCGAGGTAGGCGTAGGGAGCAGCATCGGGAGCCGGAGCTTGGGCCACCGGGAGAGGACGAGGGAGAAGCCCATCCTAAGAAACTTCTCATCCCTGGGGGAGAGGAGGCACAGTGCGGAGCGACGCGGGCTTCAGGCGAAGTTGGAGCTGCTGAGCTTTGGGGCGGCGTTCGAGGCCCCCTCCCAAACGCGCGCCGAGCTCAGCTAGCGGCGTCGGGCGAGGAGCAAGCGGCGGTTCTTTCCGCGAGGGTCTGCTACCCGACTGCGGGCAGCCGGGAAGGTCGCCGCCCGGCGCGCAAACCCCTTTACCCTGCACGCGGGTATCAGCTTTGCGGCCAGAGAAGGAGGTAACGTAAGCGGCCAGGCGGGTTCGTAGGCTGGAGACAAACACCGATCGTCACCCCCAAAGTCCCCCTGAGTCTCCGGGGTTCGTTTCTACATCCCCGGAGTCGTGCCCCCTCCCCCTAAGTGCGGAGCCCCAGGCGGGGAAACCCCGTTCTGGACGCCCCCAAACCTCTGTGCACCTGGCTCAACCGGAGTCCCCCGTGTCGGGGCAGGGCAGGGCCGCCGGCGGCGAGCCGGAGCCAGCCCAGTGCCCCAGCCCCGCCGAGCCCTCGGAGCCCACCCATGGGTCATCCCCGGCTTCGCGGGCCTCCGAGCCCTGTCGCGCTCAGCCCAGCTCTGGGCGCCGCGCGCAGGAGGATCCGTATGCAGTGACCCTGGAATCCCCGCAGACGCCGGGAGACTCGGCGGCCGGAGCGGCTGGCGGTTCCCCGCACCTCCAGGAGCTTCCAGGGAGCCCTCCAAGCCGTGCTCGGGGTCCTTCCCGCTGTTCACAGGTAAGGGAGACATCCCAGCGGAACCGGAGAGCTAGCTAGGTGGAGTGGGGCAGCCGACTCAGCAGAGGAACGCAAGCTCGGTGACGCTGGCGTTTTATGATAAAGGAAACTTAAACCGTAACCTCTATGTGCCGTAGAGAACTGAGCTCACTAGATGCCTAGCCTACATCTGATGGTCTCTAGCCTCTTTCGTAGCGTAGCAAAGTGGATTTATTGAGCTCTTGTGTGCTCCGTTTGTTCCTGGGAGCTTTCTTTTAGACCAAGAGCCAGTCCACTTTAAAAGGAGGAAACTGGGACTCAAAGAGGAAGAGGCAGTTACCCTTCCTAGATAAAACCTCCTCAAGCAAGAAAGATCAGGGGTCCTTTAACCTCTCCTAGAGCCCCTTCAGCTTCCTAGTATTTCCTGCAATGTTTCCTTGATACAAGGGTTTCCTGTACTCAGATGGCCAGTGTGTGGGGCCTCTCAGCCTCTCTCTCTCTCTGTCTCTCTGTCTCTCAGTCTCTCTCTCTCTCTCTCTCTCTCTCTCTCTCTCTTTCTCTCTCTCTCTCTCTGGCCCACCCCTGCCACCAACTCAAGGAAGGATGAGGAAGCGTATTGATAGTCCCGGACCTCCTGGGAGCTAGGCTAGCGTCTGGAGGCTTTGGAGCCTCTGATTCAGGTTCCTCCTAAGCCTCAGAGGGATAAGATAGAGTCCCCACAAGTTTCCACTGGGCTGGGAGCAGGCAGGTGGTCCACAGCTTCTCAGGGAGACTGCCCAAAGAAAAAAAAAGTCGGGTAACCTGACCGTGCTGGGTTTGTTTCTACCCGATGTTTAACAGAGGCGAGCTGAGTGCGCAGACCAGATCAGTCAGTTTCTATGCTGGCACAGAGCAGAGCTGATCACCCAGAAACAGATGCCCCTGTTCTCTGACCTCCTGACATCCCCAGGATGGGAAGGGTGGCTTTGTAAAGCCCTTGGGACACCCCAGAGTATGGGGGAGGAGTCAGGACTCCAGTGTGTCTGTCCTAAGAGGCTTGGGATGTGCACACAGGGTGACCAGTGAGGGGTGGTGTGGTGAACCTGGCTCTGGGGTGCACCCAAGGAATTCATCCTTACCCATTTGGACCTGCTCAACTCCCATCAAGCACTGGGGCAGACACAAGGGAAGGAGGTGAATGCCCCACAGTTGCACTGCCTTCGAGCTGGCTGGCAGGGTATGCAGAGTCCTGGGCAGGATGCCCGCCCCAGCTGCCTGGAGGGAGAGAGGAAACAGGACTATAACATGGACCGCAGGGTCATTCCCTGCCCACTGCCAGCTGGGTCACCACTGAGTCAGATCTGTTAGAAGACTAGTTGGAGCCACTGGAGGGGTGGGAGTGACTTTTTGAAGAGGTGAGAGGTCAGGTTTACAGCTGAGGAGCGTGCTTGTGGTTCCGTCCCGGCATATGCTGTTTGGCAGCCGCTCAGCTTTTCTGAGAACTAGAGTGCCCACCTGTCCCTGGAGGGCTTCTCAGGAATAACGAAGCCCCTGTGTGGCATGCCTGGGGATGATGGGGCCGTTTCTGGGGATGGCCCCACTCCTGTCTTTGAGGTGCCTCCCAGCATCCTGCTTAGAGATTCAGGTCTCCTCTTACATTCAGTTCTTCACTTTCTAGACCACCAGAGTTGGCTGCTGGGAAGGAGGTCCTGCCCCATGCTGTCTGTCCTGCACTCCAGGGGCCACCTCCCACCAGGCACATGCTTTTCTGCCCAGGTCACTGTGGGCTGTGTCAGCTGTGACAGTTCTTACGTGTGTGGAGTTCTGGTCCTAAGACCCTGATGTCCCCCACTGAATGTCTGTGCTTTGGGGTGGCAGTGTTGTGCATACAGAAGGTGCTCAATAACTAATCCTGAATGAGAGAAATTGCAGATGACTGCAAGCATCAGGCTCCCTCAAGCTTCCCACTCCCCTGCCCAAAGCCCCTCTCTAGAAGGCTATTAGGCCTTCTTCCTTCACCCAGTCTACCTGGCCGGCTCTCGGCTGTGCTGAGAAGGAACCACTGGAGACCTGTGGCTTAGTTTCACGCACCCAGTCCTTCTGCAGGGAGGAGGGCTGCTGAGGGCCTCTCAGTAGGTGGAGGACAAGGAGAGAGCCAGCAGTCCCCAGGGGTGCAGTGTACCTCCAGTGCCTCCTTGCCCCAGTATCTAGCCAGGCCTCCCAGTACACAGTGACTGAAAGGAGGGAGTCACAGAAACAAGGCAGAGAGTCAGAGAGAGGAGGGGGGCAGAGGCAGGAAAGAAGAGAGAAAGCAGAGGAAAACCTCTAGAGGACTCATGGAGGGAGGGGGCATAGAGTTTGAAATAAGAGCTGGAGATCAGAGAGGGGTGGAGACAGACAAGGAGAACCTAAGGCTTTCCCAGCTGACAGACCTAGTCTTTTCACATGGCTTCAACCACGTGGGGCTGTGTGAGGCACCCAGATACCTGGCAGCCAGGTGACAGGGCCTCTGTGGCTCCACCCCCACAGGAGACTGAGGGAAGCCCTGAGGCCCTGTGGGCAGAGTCTCTCCTGATGCCTGCCCATCTTACTCTGTTCCTAGCCTGACTAACCCCACCGTGGGGAAAGATAGATCCTAGCCCCCGCCCCCCTGCACCCCCAGACAGGGGTTGGGGGCAGGGCAGTGAGCGGGTTGAGTGAGCCTGAGGCTTGCAGAGTCATCTGCAATTTCTCTCATTCAGGATCAGTTATTGAGCACCTTCTGTATGCACAACGCTGCTACCCCAAAGCACAGACATTCAGTGGGGGACATCAGGGTCTTAGGACCAGAACTCCACACACGTAAGAACTGCCACAGCTGACACAGCCCACAGTGACCTGGGCAGAAAAAGCATGTGCGTGGTGGGAGGTGGCCCCTGGAGTGCAGGACAGACAGCATGGGGCAGGACCTTGGCCACTCTGCCTCAGTGACCTCGTTGTCTGCCTCCTGGGTCACTGAGGGATGGAGCAGACGTGTGCCTGGCATTCACAGCCCCGTGATCTATATCAGTTGCAAAATAAATGTCAGCAGTGTTGTTGTTCTATACTTAGCGTGCGCTTGGCATGCTGCTGGGCTTGGCCCAGGAGTGATGGTCTCGGTGCCAGGCCTGGGGTCCACAGTATGCTGAGCTGGCCCATGCATGTGTCTCTGACGTTCATTCTTGGAGGCCGTGTTTCAGGCTGGGAGCTGGGAGCATTTACATTGTGGAAATTGACAAAGGATGCCAAGCAGGGCTTTTAGGAAAAGTGTAGGGGTCTCAGGTCGGCAGGCATGAGCGGAGTCGGTGCAGCCCGAGAGACTTGCAACAGGAGGAGGTCGCTCAGCCCGAGAGGCCATCTCAGACTCTCGTCCCATGATAGTCTGATAATTAAAAAGTGGCTGGAGAATCCAGATGAGGCTGTGGCCCGAGTCTCAGTGAGTCCAGCTCCTTTGTGCATCAGCGTCGAGACCCATACGTTTCACAGACACTCTGCACTGGGATGAAGCCCCTACTTGACTATTTAAGGTGTGGTTTGTGCAGTGTCCAGCCTACACAACTTGTAGTGGCCAGCAAGAAACAGCCATGTTTCTGCAGGCCTGTATCCACATGTAGTATTGGGGTGAGCTCCACAGCTCGAGGAGAAAGGTGCTAGGGAAGCTGACGGAAGGAAAAGTGTGGAGCACAGCTCAGACTCACCTGGGCCTGAGGGATCCCAGGGTGCTGAGACCAGAGGATAGCCCTGTTGGAGCAAACTCCAGTCTTTCGAGTCTGATGCTTGAGCCCCCTTCTCACTCAAGCTCAGGCTGCTCAGAGGCAGAAGTTACTGAAGCCAGTGGTGGGCTGTATGTGAGACGGAGCCTACAATGATGCAGGCCTTGAGTCCAGGGTGCATCCTGGGAGGTCGCTAGGGAGTCGGTAGGGACGTGGCCTGGACTGCCTTTCCCTCCTTCCTATTAGAACTGCAGAACCATAGGACCCCTTAGTTTAAGTATTGTAGGCTAAGAACTGAGCCTGGCACCAGAAGCTGAGGAATGAGGAGAAGGCTGCCCCCTAGTGGTAGTTCCTGCTTTAGGAATTTCAGCTGCGTGGAGCCCTGTGCTGCAGCTGAATGGAGTCGGAAGTGAGGCTCACAGGTGTGTAGCTTCCTGCCCAGTGAGCAGCAGGGCTGTGACCCTGTGGTTGGTCCTGTGCGCAAGAGCGTGAGGATGGATACATGAGCAAGTTGAGCAAAAGAATAGAGATTAGAAGTCATGAGTGAATGAACGAATTAGAGAACAAGGGAGCGATTCCAACCTTGAGGTCCTTCAAGGACCCCAGCTAATGGCTTCTATTTTACAGTAGAAAGCATAAACCTAGACAGGGGCCAAGACCTAGAGAGGAAGCCCAAGGCCACAGGCCCCTGACTCCTGCCCTTTGCTTCCCCACAGCCCAGAGCCATGATGAAGACCTTGTCCAGTGGGAACTGCACACTCAACGTGCCTGCTAAGAACTCCTACCGCATGGTGGTGCTCGGCGCCTCCAGAGTGGGCAAGAGCTCCATTGTCTCCCGCTTCCTCAATGGCCGCTTCGAGGACCAGTACACGCCCACCATCGAGGACTTCCACCGCAAGGTGTATAACATCCACGGGGACATGTACCAGCTCGACATCCTGGACACGTCTGGCAACCACCCGTTTCCTGCCATGCGCCGGCTCTCCATCCTCACAGGTGAGCAGCTGAGGTGACGGGACAGCTGGCCTGCACCCACATTCCTCTCCCTGAGCTCGGAGGCTGGGTGCCCCCATCCAGGTGGGAGCTCATGATTGCTGAGGAGAGACCTACCCTGGGAACGGTCTGCCTTGCTAGGAGCAGCAGGGGCCACCAGGGACCTTCTGGTCATATGGCACTGGCTGTCACGGTCATTCCTTGAAGCCAGTCTTCAATTGATCGCTGTCTCTAGTGTGACCACTGTTGGCTACAGCCATGCCCTCAGCTGTATTCCCTGGATAGAAATAGGAGAAGGGAGCATAGGACTGGGAGGTAACTCAGACAGGAAAGTGTTTGCTCGTCATGAACAAGGACCAGCGCTTGATTGATCCCCAGCACACACAGCAAAAGCTGGTGTCTTGGTGAGCACCTTGTTGTCCCAGCCCTGGGAGGGTGGAGACAGGAGCGTCCCAGGGCTCACTGGCCAGGGCACCTAGCCTAATCAGCGATTTCTAGATCTGTGAAAGACTCAAAAAACAAGGTTGATGGTGCCACCGGAACAACAGGCAGTGTTGGCCAACACACACAATACACATAGACACTCACATGTACACATACACAAGTACACACATCCACACATCTACACACACAAATGACAATTTATAAAACATTTCCACATTGAGACACTCCCACCAAGAACCCCACATAGTCCCCCCTTTCTCTCATTCACCCTTTTTGTCCCAGACTGCTGTGGGACGCCCCTGATTCTGAGAGGAAACATTCTGCTTAAGGAACTCAAGGTGGGCCTGAGTTCATATCCTGACCCTGTCTCTGTAGCATAATGATGTCACTGTCAGTAGCTTTGTGAGCATGCTCCCCATGTGGCTGTGAGGACGCGACAGTGTGAGGCAGCTGCTGACAAAAGGTAAATGTCACATGGAAGAAGAGCTCTTCCTATTTGGGAGGGGACTGGATGGCCCCTGGTAGAAATATGCATATTTCAATGTTAATTTTCAATTTTAAAAGTGATACAAAGGCAAACTTACATTAAACAAGCGTATTAGGCTCACATCCCAGACTCCAGGCCTCTGATGTCTGCGTGACCACGGATCCCTGGCCAGCACCAGTGCACTGACATTCTCTGCACCCTCTGAGGGCGTGTGCTGGGGTCTGTTTTCTGTGGACTGCATCCTGAGCGTATCTGTCTGTTGCTTTATTTCTCCACCATCCCAGGCGGGGGCTCATTGTCCTGCCTGGTTCAGGGCACATGGGATGCACAGGGCTGCTCAGCCTTACCAGCTTTTCATGCAGCTGCCAACCAGGCTCTGATGCCTGGCATGTGCAGTCTCAGATTTGAACACTTGGAGGCTGCAAGTCCTTAGGGGCGAGGATTAGTTCAATGGGACAGAATGAGACTTGGCAGCAGGCATCAGGAGCTGGCAGGCAGTCGAGGTGCTGGGTCAATCGCTCATCACCCCAGCCCTTCACTGATCTCCTTGAAGACCAGTGTGTGCAGGCCCCAGAGGCCGGTGGCTGGGCTGGAATGGGATGATGTACTTCCTAGTTCATGCCGGGCGTGTGTCACTGTAGGGGACCAAAATGTGCTTGTAGAATCCAGTCTTCTCTGTGATGTTTGACTGGACCCAATGGCTGGCCCTCTACCTGTAAATCAGAACCCTAGACCACACTTAGGGCTGTAAAGTTGAGGACAGAGGTGAGAAGGGTCTCTGAGGATGGAATTGTTTCTCTGTGGTGATTGGCTTGGGACTGAGACTAGAGGCCGGTTCACATACCTACAGCCCTTCCAGGGTGCACCCTGATGACTGTGTCAGACTCAAGGCCCCATTAGTGTGTTACAGTGGATGTAGTGTGGGCCGCAGTCTGTTACTTATCCCATGGTTTGTCTTAGAATCAGAGCAGATCCTGCAGGCTGGGCATGAGCTGGGTGAGGACCATATCAGATTGCAGCCATGACCTAGCCATATTTGAGTAGTATGACCTTGAGCAAGGTTCCTTGCCCTTTCAGAGCCTTAGATGGTTCACCCATAACAGAAGAGTAATAAAATCTTCCCCATGGGGGTATTATGAGGTGCCCAGGAAACAGCAGGTGTGCCCGCTGCTCTGCTCCCAGCAGGTGCCTGTTATCGTGAGTATTACTGATGCCCGAGTGCATGCTGCGCTGCATGCATTAGCTCTAATCACCCTCCTGCAAGGCAGCCTGATTGACATGATGTGGGAGGGGAAATTGAGGAGCTCAGAGATTCCACAGACTTTCAGGTCACACAGTTACTAAGCTGAGGGAAGATGCAAACCCAAGCCCCCTCTTACCAACATTGTCTGCCACATAGAGAGACACCAGCACGTGCTGACTTCCTGCTGTGGACGAGGTACTGGTGAAGGCTCTGAGGATGTGGCGGAGTGAGGCAGGCCACACACCTCAATGTTCTCTAATAGCTGTTGTGCATCCCTACAGGGATGACTTGGTCCTCTACAGTCCTGTAAGAAAACAGGGCAGGGACTGACTGTATCTGAGTCCACCTGGGTATGCCTCACTATCCACAAACTCTGAGGACCCTTGGCTCCCTTTTTTTGGGAAGTGGAAACAGTGATAGCAGATACCCGGAAGGAACTCCAGGTCAGGGTTTGCGGCTTCCTAGGTGGTAGCTGATGGGACACCAGGCCATCCTGCCCCTTGTTCATTTGCCTCGTCCCCTCCCCAGGAGACGTCTTCATCCTGGTGTTTAGCCTGGATAGCCGGGAGTCCTTCGACGAGGTCAAGCGTCTCCAGAAACAGATCTTGGAGGTCAAGTCCTGCCTGAAGAATAAGACCAAGGAGGCCGCCGAGCTGCCGATGGTGATCTGTGGGAACAAGAACGACCACAGTGAGCTGTGCCGCCAGGTTCCTGCCGTGGAGGCCGAGCTTCTGGTGTCTGGTGACGAAAACTGCGCCTACTTCGAGGTGTCGGCCAAGAAGAACACGAACGTGAATGAGATGTTCTATGTGCTGTTCAGCATGGCCAAGCTGCCCCATGAGATGAGCCCCGCCCTGCACCATAAGATCTCTGTGCAGTACGGCGATGCCTTCCACCCCCGGCCCTTCTGCATGCGCCGCACCAAGGTCGCAGGCGCCTACGGCATGGTCTCGCCCTTCGCCCGCCGCCCCAGTGTCAACAGCGACCTCAAGTACATCAAGGCCAAGGTCCTACGGGAGGGCCAGGCCCGAGAGAGGGACAAGTGTAGCATCCAGTGAGAGGCAGGGACGTTGGGGAGGGGCCTTGGGCAGTGCCTTAAGGGAGGTGGCTGAGGCTTCCCACTGCCCACACCCCACAGAGGGCCCTAGTTGTGTACCCTGTGCCCATTCTCTTGCTTCCTGGCCACCTCCTGTGAGCTATGAATGTGGTTCCTTTGTGGGAGGACAGAGACATGTCTGGGGACATGTCAGCAGCACTCATGCTGAGACAAGCTTTCAGTGTCTTTAGAGTGTGAGGAATGCAGAAAGGCCAGGAGTCCTGTGTCAAAGCAAGATGTTCACGCAAGTCACAGAATGAGAACATCGTAGCCAGATGTCCCAGCCAGATTCCCTGGTGGCCTCTGCTCCCTCTGTGCAGATCAACTTGGTCTCTGCCCCTGGAGAAACCACCCTCCTGGGTCTTTAGTTCCTGCCCTCTGGCCCATCTGTGTAGCCCACCCCCAACTCCACAACTTAGCCCCTAGAGCCGAGAGAGAGAGAGAGAGAGAGAGAGAGAGAGAGAGAGAGAGAGAGAGAGAGAGAGAGAGAGAGAGAGCTGTGTCCCTCAGACACTGCCTTCTGGCTCTACTCCCAGGATCCTCCATATGACATTTCTCTTTGTTTTGAAGTGTGTTTCCTGTTCTGTTTGCAGTAGACATGAAGTCCTTGTACTGTAAGAGCCCAATGCCCTGTCTTTGACCAGGCTTCTCAATTCAAATTCATTGCTTTAGCTGGGGTCTCCCTCCCTGCTCCCAGGCAGGCTGTGCAGCTGGGCCCTGCCCAGTGTCCATCAGCTTATGCCGAGCCCACAGCACCGCAGTCACAGCCACATCCTCCTGAGAGGTGACTGGGTTTTGAGAAAGTGGCTCTAAACCCCTCTGCACTCCTAACTAGTTCAGGACAAGACTTTCTTCGGCTGGAGTTCTTTAAACATCTGCCGAGCACCTCCTGGGCGCTGACTCCCTTGTGTGCTAGGCACTAGAGAGCCAGGGGTCCTGGATGTCCCCAGCTCCAGCCTCCGCCCACCCATGGTGCCCTGCTGCACACACAGCTGTTGAAGGAAGTGGAGCAGCTGAGAACCAGAACCGGGTTCAGGACAGGTTGGAAGGGCATACTGTGGGACTTTTCCTAGTGTTCTGGCTGTGCTAGCTGTACGGGAGTTGGGGTGAGGAATGGCTATGACCGTGAGAACCAAAGGCACTGTTCACGAACTCTTAGTCTGTGCTTTAGTCTTATCAGTACTGCAGCTGGCCCAGTGAGATGACTCAGTGGGCAGACACCTGCTCCCAAGTTTTCAACCTGAGTTTGGTCCCGGTGTCCCATGTGGTGGCAGGAGAGAAGTAACTCTTGTAAGTAAGTCACCCTTTGACCTCCACACATGCATCACGGTACCCCTCTCCACACGCACACAACTTAGAGAAGCTGATGGTTATCAGAAGCCACAGGAATCTCCTAGTGCATCCTCACAAGGTCACTCACTGTACGCTGGATCAGCCATGGGCCTTCCACACACCATGCTGTACCCTGTCTTTGTAGAGCGCCCAGTGGCAGGGATTTGGATCATGTTACATATGCCTTCTCCAGAGCAATCATTGAATTATCTGTGGACTGTGCACACTGTTGTCCTTAACACACCCCAGACCCAGGCCCAGCCCGGACTCCGTGCACATCTCCACACTTGCCGCTCAGCACAACTGCTTTATTAGCACCTGCTTCTGCCCTGCAGTGACCCCATCCCCAGTCCTGAGTGGATACCAGGTTCTTGTCCAGGCAGGTGTCTGGCCTGGTCTGTCTGGTCAAGCTCCACACCCTGGAGCTCTGTGTACACTATCAATTAAAGTTGGTTTGTTAGCAGCGGTGCGTTTAGTGTTTCCTTCCTCTATTTCCATGGGAAGGGCCGCTCCCTGGGTCAAGGCCTTCTTGCATACAACAGTGTTTTTGAGTTCAAATTTTGGAAGATGAAACCCAAATCAGGAGATCTGGCCTGGCCTAGCAGCGTGTGTGCCCTGAGTGGTCATTCGCAGCCGTGTCTGTAATGAACATCGATTGTCAAGACTGGCTGAGGAGCCGGGCGTTGCGGCATGTGCATGTTGTCCAGCTGTGGCAGGAGGATTGCTACCGTGCTGTCTCTACATAATGGAAAAGATGGGATTGCGCCACATTTCTGCAGGGAGGGGGCGGAGAAGCCACTCATAAATCCCTCAAGAAGAAGGAAGGAGAGGGCCCTGGGTCTGAAAAGAGTTGATCCAGCATTATAGGGGAGTACCAGGATAGAGAAATGGGAAGGGGGTGATTGGGAAACGGGCAGAGGGAAGAGGGCTTATGAGACCGATGGGGAGGGGGGAACCGGGAAAGGGGAAGGCCTTCGGAATGTAAACAAAGAATATAGAAAAAAAAAAAACACAGGACAGACACTCCATAGGGATGGTGGGCAGTGTTACTTAGAAGGCCATCTTGGGGCAGGACCAGCATCTGTTAATGTGTGGCAACAGGCGGCTTTCTGAATGGGCTGTGGTTGGGGACAGCACCCGGAGGCAGGGATGCTGGATGCACCCTGAATAACCTCATGTAGAATGAAGCGTGGAAGCGACCCCTCCCTGTTGTTATAGTCACTGTCTTGGCTACACAAGAAAGTGTTCTCCCCAGTGTGTCCCCTTAGAGCCCAGCCCACTTCAACCGTCGCGTAACTTCCATGTGGGACTTTGAGTAAATCTCATCTCAACAAACACCATCCACACACAGGCAGGCAGCTGGGCCAGATGAGCACAAATTAGCAGCTCTCTCCATTGTGTAGGCCAGAACCTGCTAGTTCCATGCCCCTCTTCCCTCCCCTCCCGTGCTCCATGCTCCCTCCTCCCTCTTCCCTCTCTAGTCCTCCCTGCTCCCACAGTTCTGGCACTAGAATGAGGTTAACAGGGAGGAAGACAGTCTCCTGCAGACATCTTCTCCACCTAGTTCAGGATGGAATGAGCTGCCAGGCTGCCCTTCCGGAGAGCCTCACCCCAACCCCCTGGCCTCTAAAACGAGCCCCGAGAGTCCCACAGATTTCAGCGAGGCCCACACTCTGAACATCGAGTTCTTGTCTGTTCTGCCTCCTTGAATCTGTCACTCAGGAGAAAATCTTCAGCCTGCGTCACGGCCTGGTGGAGGCTGATGTGAGCCTGCCAGCAGCTTAACAACAAAGGCTACTGGGAGTTGGGAGGGAAGGGACCTGACTTTTGCTGAAGACCTGCTATTCACTAAGCATAGGCTGGCCTCTGACCTGTGTTCTCTCAGTGGATCTTTTCGGCAAGCATCCTAGAAGGACTTGAACTTCTTTCTGCTAGTTGAACAAATGCAGAGAGGTAGTGTCGCTTGCTTGATATTGCACAGCAAGTAACCAGGACAACTGGGTTTATGTCACCTGGTTTCAAAGCACTTTGTTCTCTAGGCTTTTGTGACTGGGGACTGAGGGTCTGCTCTCTGGAGGGGGTTGGCAGGTGTCTGCAGAGAGAGGTGATCTGCCCACCTGGCCAGGCAGAGTGCAGGCTTCTCATTTCTAGGATGCTCCATGTTCAGGGCCTCGTCATCATGTGTAAGGCGGATGCCACATTGAGCTGCCACTGGAGGGCTGGGGAAGAGAGCAGAGGGGTTGCATTCCTGCACGTTGTGTGTGTCCACTGTGCTGTAGCATGGCTCTGGCTGGGAAGGTCTTTGCCAAAAGCCCCAAACCTCTGGTGCCAATCACTGTGGATAAGGACAGAGCCCTGGGTGGCCTGCCCTTGCCCAGTGCTATAGACCCAGACCCAGAGCAAGGGCACTGTGCAGAGTCTGAGTCCCAACAAGACCTACTCAGCTCCACAGTCAGACAGTACACCCTGTTCCCTGTGGCTTAAAAACTTTTACTCTTGGTACATATGTGGGAATGTGTTCCACAGCCCATGTGTGTAGATCCAGGGGAATCACCATCCCAGACCTCAAGTTGTACTGCAGAACAATAGTGATAAAAACTGCATGGGATTGGTACAGAGACAGACACGTTGATCAATGGAATAGAATTGAAGACCTAGAAATAAAACCACACACTTATGGACACTTGATCTTTGACAAAGAAGCCAAGAGTATACAATGGAAAAAAGAAAGCATCTTCAATAAATGGTACTGGCCTAACTGGCTGTCTGTATATAGAAAAATGAAAATAGACCCATATTTGTCACCTTTCATGAAGCTCAAGTCCAAGTGGATCAAGGACCTCAACATAAAACCAGATACACTGAATCTAGTAGAAGAGAAAGTGGCAAAGAGCCTTGATCATATTGGCACAGGGGAAACTTAAACAGAACTCCAATGGCTCTTTCTCTAAGATCAAGAATTGGTAATTGGGATCCCATGAAACAGGAAAGCATCTGTAAGGCAAAGGACATAGTCAATAAGATAAATCGGTAATCTATAGATTGGGAAAATCATCACTATCTTCATGTTCGATAGAGGGATAATATCCAAAATATATAAAGAACTCAAGAAACTAATCACCAAATAAACCAAAGAACCCAATCAAAAAATGTGGTATAGAACTAAACTGAGATTTCACAACAGAGGAATCTCGAATGGCTGAGAAGCACCTAAAGAAATGTTCAAAGTCCTTAGTGCTCAGAGAAATGCAAATCAAAATGACCCTGAGATTCCACCTCACACCAATCAGAATGGCTAAGACCAAAACCACAGGTGACTACACTTGTTGGAGAGGATGTGGAAAAAGAGGAACACTCCTCCCTTGCTGGTGGGATTGCAAATTGGTACAACCACTCTGGAAATCAATCTGGAGGTTCCTCAGAAAATTGGAAATAGATCTACCTGAAGACCCAGCTGTACCACTCTTGGCAATATACCCAAAAGATGCCCCACCTTGCCACAGGGGCACATGTTCCACTATCTTCAAAGCAACCTTATTTGTGATAGGCAGAATCTGGAAAAAACCCAGATGTCCCACAACAGAAGAATGGATATAGAAAATGTGGTTCATTTACACAATGGAATACTACTCAGCTATTAAGAACGAGGGCATCCTGAGTTTTGCAGGCAAATGGAGGAACTAGAAAATATCCTGAATGAGGTAGCTCATACCCAAAAGGACATGCATATCACAAATAAGTGGATATTAGCCAAAAATAAAAATACAGAATACCCAAGATACAGTCTACAGAACTCAAAAAGGTCTACAAGCTGAATTGCCCAAGTGAGGATGCCTCGGTCCCACTTGGGAGGGAGAAGAAAGCAATCACAAGTGGGGCGGGAGAGAGGGACCTGGGAGGGAAAGTGGACGGAGGTGGGCGTGGAGGGGAGAGGGGAACCTCAAGAGACTGGAGGCCCCCCGGGAGCTTAGAGGTCAGGTGGGGTTGGGGGGTGGGGACATCCACATGAAAACAGGGTTGTGGGAGGAGGTATGGGATGTGGAACAGTCGGAGGGTGGACTAGGGTGGGGGAGAATAAAATATGGAGTGTAAAAAAGTCAATAAAAAAAAACAAACTATTTTTAAGGCAAAGTAATTGGTGTTGCAGGATATTTGATAACATTGGGAACCCCAAAATCATGAACTGGAAAAACCTTGTTGTGGTGTGGCTCAGCCTTGTACACACCTTTAATCCCCAAAGCTTTTTGTAAACAGGATTAAATAAAGTAAATGATTGGTCAAGAGGAGGGGAAGCAACCAGCTGTCAGGGCGTGAACATAGGAAAACCCAGGAAAGAGAAAGGAGACTCTGTGAGTTCAAGGGTACTTAAGACAGCATGGAGAAGAAGGAGTGCTTTCCTTCTGGGACATCTGTGGAGTCGGAAGGTCAGTCAGTACTTTCTCTCCCTCTCTGAGCTAGGAGGCTTTTGTCCTAGTATCTGGCTCCTGAGTCTCCATTGGTAAATCAAATGTTTGGGATTTTGTTATTTAAAAACAACAAATTGGTTCTTTCCTTCCAGCTTGGGGGGTTCTGGGGTTGAATGCAGGGCCATAAGGCGCGTGTGTGTGGCCAGCACCTTCGTCTGCTGAGCCATCCATCCTTTTGTTGTGGTTGCGGGTTGTACGGAGGCCAGAAGACAACGTAGGCTGTCAGGGACCACCCTATTATTTTTAAGGCAGTCTCTCACTGGCCTGGAGATCTCCATGTGGGCTTGGCTGGCTGGCCAATAAACCCCAGGAAGTCTGTCTCCATGCCTCCAGTGCTAGAATTAAATGTACGAACCACACACGGGTTGTAGAGATCCAACTCAGGGTCTTAGACTGACTTAAAATGGCAAATATTTTACTGATAGCCATCTTCTCAGCCCTTACACAGATTTTAAAAAATTTGCATGAAAACATAATATCTTAGTTCCCAAAAGAATGTTTTTCCTCTAAAGTCTGCATGGTGCAGTTGCTGCTCTTGCTTCATCTCCGCCTCCTCTGTATTCATGACTCAGTTTCCACTTCTGTGAACTACGGAGGTTATATTGCCATACCCTTGGATCTTTATGATTGAAAGAGTTAACACTTGTAAAATGCTTAATTCAGTGCTGGTGCTGAGACTAGGGCCTAGCTAGGTGCCAGTGCTTCCAACAGGGCCCATGTCTGGCCAGCATTGCTTCTAGGGGCTATGCCCATGTTGCTGCTTCTGACCTTCTGTTTCTTCCCACAGGGACTAACTTCAAAACCAATGAGAAGGTCTGGGTAGTCAAGCTGGACAGGGGCTTCACGAATACCCTGTCATGCAAGGCCACTTGGGAGATGAAGGGTGGGTGGGAAGTAGGGATTGTGAGGTCTCGAAGGAACCCACCTTCCCACCAATGACTAAGCGAGGTGATAGTTAACACATCAGTGTGGTGTGAATGCATTTTAAAAAGTGTCAGCTTTTCTCTATCCCTGGCTACCTCCCAGGATGAGACCATAAGATTTATTTGATAATCTTTACAGTTCAGTAACTGGGTAGTTTTGAGCCTTTTCTAGTTCTCTAGGCTACTCTAGCCAAAATCCCCATTATACTTGCATTTTTAGTATTGATGTGTCTCTCTGTGCTTCAGGTGATTTTCCATGATGTTTTTCCAGACCCCTTTCTTGTGGTGCAATCCTCACCCTCCCTCCTCCGCCTGGCTGGAGTTCCGTCCTAGTCTCTCTTCCCAGTTATTGGCTGGCCAGTTTTTATTGACAAACATGAGAATAAGTGGGAGCGATGTTTCCATGAGCTTGAGACAGAAGATTCTTCTTTTTTTTTTTTTTAGAGTGTTAAGATTTTTAGAAATCAAAATATTTATTCACATGATTTTAAACTAGTCAAAGCTATTTCTTTTGCGGTAATGATTTAAGTGCAAGTAAGGCTGGCTTTCGCATTGACGTCCTTCAGAGTGAAGACAGGTCAGTTGTTCTTGAGCAACTCAGTGCAGCTCTGCTACAGGGAGACGTTGTTTCTGGCGTGCCTTATTTACAGTTCAGACGTTTCGATGAGGTCCTCTGAAACGATGCCGCTCTCTCTTCCGTTTGAAGCTCGTGGGCTCTGCTTCTGCAGATTCAGAAAGCTGTTCAGACTTCTGGCAGCAGTCCTGCCAATGAGTCTCTGCCAACTTGACATCTTTGCTTTTTAACTGGGCCTTGTCCAAGGCTTTGTTTGAATTCTCATAGTCAATTAGGGCTTTTGCAGCCTCTCTGTTGAGAATATAATATCAGAGGAGCTCTGTCGGTTTTAAATCTTCATCTGATGAGACTCGACGTTCCACTTTCCTAAGTTTTTCAAATAGCTTCGCAACTTTCAACAGGTGCTTTTGATGACTGTGAGTTCTTCTAAGGCCAGGCTATGTAAGCAGGCTGCCGTGTTAATCACCAGCAGAGTGAGATCTGGTCATTTTGTCTGCTTTATCACAGGAATCCTTGATCCTGTTGTAATAGTTAATAAGGAAGTTCTTCTCTTGCTCAAAGAAGTCACCCACCTCCTTAGCCCCAGAAAAAAGGACCTCATCGGCGCTCTTCATCACACTTTTAAAAAAGCCTCCAAACATCTCCTTGGTATTCTTCCGCCTAAACATCTCCTTGGTATTCTTCCGCCTAACACTTAGATCCCGATCTTATTCCAAGAAAACATGAAAGTTGCGGTCTTTACTGAGAACAGAGTGAGAAGAAAGCGGGTGAACAAAGACTTCATGAGAGGACACAGGCTTCTTGAAGACAGCAAGATACTCAGCTTCCAGTTCTTATTCATCTTGCCAAACTCTTCTTTTGTCATAGATCTTTCCCCTTCTCCCTGTCTCTGCGTCTTCTCTCGAGGGCCATCGAAGTTTGGCTTTGTAGGAGCAGGAGGGGGATAATAAGCCCGCCATAATCCATTGTTTCAGTAAGCGTGTCATGCAGCCACACAAAGTCTTCATGTCGCCTTGTAACAGAAAACTCTGGGCTCCGAAATGTGGACAGAGTGGTCTTGGTGTGCACCTTGACCTTATCTCTCTCACTGAGTGCATCAGGTATGTCGCGCCGAAGAGATGGGTCAACATTCAGGTCCACAGACACAGATCTCAACTTGCTGTGGTCCTCCTGCTGCTGCAGCAACTCAGGGACCACAGCCATAGCGACGCAGCTTTGAGCAGGGGCCGTCTGGCCTGGCTCCTCGCCATGCATGCATACACTATCACCGGAGGGCCGGACTCCGGGACAGGGACGCTGGGTGCAAACCATCTCCCAGCGAGGTACACCTCGAGAAAAAGAGACAGGATTCTTTTTTCTTTTTTTTTTTTTTTATTTATTGACTATCATCTTCATTTACATTGCCAATGGTAAAACCTTCCACGGTTTCTCCCTCCCCAAAGACCCCCAACTCCTCCTCCCACCCCCTGCCTCCACATATATGCACCTCCACCCGGCATACTCCCACCTCCCTCCCCTTGATTTCCCTTTGTTGGGGCATTGAGCCTTTACCTGACCAAGTACGACTCCTCCCGCTGATGCCCAACAAGGCCTTCCTCTGCCACATTTTTGGCTGGAACCATGTGTACCCCTTGGTTGATAGTTTAGTCCCTGGGAATCCTGGGGTGTCTGGATGGCCGAAATTATTGTTCTTCCCATGGGGCTGTAAACCCCTTCAGCTCCTCTGGACCACCCTCCAGCTCCCCCTTTGGGGACCCCCATGCCCAATTTGGTTGACTGCTGGCATCTGCCTCTATATGTGTAAGGCTCTGGCAGGGCCCCTCTGGAGACAACCATAACAGGCTCCTTTTGGTATGCACTTCTTGTTGACAACAGTAGTGTCTGGTTTTGGTGACTATTAATAGGATGAATCCCCAGGTGGGGCAGTCTCTGGGTGGCCTTTACTTCTGTCTCTGTCCACACTTTGTCTCCCTTATTGCTCCTGTGGTGTTTTGTTCCCTTTCTCAGAGGAACCAAAGCGCCCTGACTTCAGTCCTCCTTCTTCTTGGACTCCCTGTGCTGGGTGAATTGTAACTTGTTTATTTTGAGCTTTTGGGCTAACATCCACTTATTAGTGAGTGCATACCATGTGTGTTCTTTTGTGGTTGGATTACCTTGTTCAGGATGACACTTTCTAGTTCTATCCATTTGCCTAAGAATTTTATGAATTCATTGTTTTTAGCTGAATAGTACTCCATTGTGTATATATACCACAGTTTCTATATCCATTCCTCTGTTGAGGGCCATCTGGGTTCTTTCCAGCTTCTGGCTATTATAAATAAGGCAGCTATGAACCTAGTAGAGCATGTGTCCTTATTACATGTAGGAGCATCTTCTGGGCATATGCCCAGGAGTGGTATAGTTGGGTCCTCAGGTAGTACTATGTTTAATTTTCTGAGGAATCGCCAAACTGATTTCCAGAGTGGTTTTACCAGCTTGCAATCCCACTGACAATGGAGAAGTGCTCCTTTTCCCCCACATCCTCTCCAGCATCTGCTGTCCCTGAGTTTTTCATCTTAGCCATCCAGAGGATTCTTAGAGTAAGTATTACAATGCCATGTCCCTATTGGAATTAGATATGGGGCAGAGAAATCAGCATTTGAATATAATATAATATAATATAATATAATATAATATAATATAATATAATATAATAAAATAAATATAATAAATATAATATAATATAATATAATATAATATAATATAATATAATATAATATAATATAATAGTACTGGCTAGTTCCGTGTGTCAACTTGACACAGGCTGGAATTATCACAGAGAAAGGAGTTTCAGTTGCCTCCATGAGATCCAGTTGTGGGGCATTTTCTCAATTAGTGATCAAGTGGGGAGGGCCCCTTGTGGGTGGTTCCACCTTTGGGCTGGTGCTCTTGGGTTCTATAAGAGAGCAGGCTGAGCAAGCCAGGGGAAGCAAGCCAGTAAGAAACATCCCTCCATGGTCTCTGCATCAGCTCATGCTTCCTGACCTGCTTGAGTTCCAGTCCTGACTTCCTTTAGTGATGAACTGCAGCGTGGAAGTGTAAGCTGAATAAACACTTTCCTCCCCAACTTGCTTCTTGGTCATGATGTTTGTGCAGGAATAGAAATCCTGACTAAGACAATAATATAATATAATAATATAATATAATATAATATAATATAATATAATATAATATAATATAATATAATATAATATAATATAATATAAAATAGGGATAATCTTTACACACTGCACAAAAATAGTAAGCCTACAACATGGCCTCTGGCCACCAGGTTCTCTCAGCATCACAAAGCACCTGCTACAGAATCCTGGCTCCTCTCGGCCCTTCTCACCCCACCCACTGCCCTAAGTCTCTCTAGCCCTCGGGCTTCATTCCTCCCCCCACCCCCCACATCTCTTTCCTATGGAGCTCAGCTGTTTTGCCTATGTGTTTTCTTGGCTTTGCTCTTGGGTTCTTGGTGTCTCTTTGCCCTTTTGGTCTCCCCCTCTCTTCTCGTCCTCTCTCCCTTCTCATGACCCAGTCCTTTCTGCTGGCCACGTGAGTCTGGACTCAACTAGATGCCTCTGGCTGTTCTCTCCCTTCTCTATATAATAAAAACCTTCTCAACCATACAAAGGAGCAATCATGACATGCTAGACCTGGGAGTTCCCTTCCAAAGGACATGGCCTCTCTGAACCAAGGTGCTGATTTACCTCTTCTAAGGTTTGTGTAGATTATCTGCTGGCCTCAGCCACCCACCAAATTTGACTCCAAATTCTAGAGTCCACCTCTTCAGCTGCTTCTTCCCTCTACCTGCTCTAACCATTGTGTCTCCTCATCTACTCCGTAAGTGTCTGTCTAGCTCCCAAAGCCTCCTGGGCCCCCTGCTACACCCCCCATGTGGACATCTCTCTAAGACAGGGATGCTTCTCCCTCTAATGGAACCCGTCTCTTTCCCCAAAGCCTTTCTCAGTCTGCCTCTTCAGCTGCTCTCTCTCCTCTCCTCTGCTAAGGATAAATGTCATCCTGGAGCTTCCCTTCTTAACTAAGTCACACCTCTGTGCGGGAGGCTCCTTTCACAGTGGGGCCCTGTGACATGGGAAGGGATGCCTCTCTTCTGTGGTTTGGGACATTTCTCTTAGTCTGCACTTTGTCCCAGGGTTCTCGGGGAGCTTCCTGGCCTCCCCACAGGAGCTGCTTGCTAAGTCCTGCAGCTCCTCCCTGCCCCCTGGGTCTCAATGATTTTGGGGTCCTCAGGAGGAATTCTTGTCTACCATCCTGCTTTTTCTCTCTCTTGGAACTTATAAGAACCGTTTTAAGGAGTTCTGTCTTGTGGCTCTCTTTTCTCCCTGGACTCAGAGATTTTCTTCAGGCTGCACTGTCTTTCTGCAAACAGCTTGGTCTCAGTACAGCTCAATGGCAAAAATCAACACATTTGATTTCCAATTTTGTCATGTGGTAACAACTTCTGCCACTGCACAAGCAGGTGATCCCAAAGTCTTGCATATCTAAATTTTCTCTATTCTACATTCCACAAAGTCTCTTATCTCTAAGGTTTTTCTATTTTCCACTTTTAAAAATCTTTCATCTCTATGATTTTTTTCTCTGCTCTAAAAAAATCAAGACTCTTAGAACTATATTGTAAATTATCTCAGGATTTGTAAGTTCATTGGGTATAGTTTAAAAAAAAAAGATCTCTAAAATCTGTAACCAAAAGTTATCTTAAAACTTGTAACCAAGGTTGATAATTTAAAAATCTATACATAGGTAGTATTAGTTAGCTATGATATATTATATATGTGATTCAACTCTTGTTTAATCAAATAGATATTTTTAAATAGCAAACACATGGTTCACCTCCATCTTGGCTGATGACCTAATCAGGATAGAAGCAACCATGTGGTTGGCAGTTCTCGGGTTAGAAGAGTAATACATAAGGTTTATGAATTCTTAAAGTTATAAATATATAAGCACAACTGATGTAGAGATGTATATATTACCACTTATGTCTTTGCTAATTGCTCAACATCAAGCCTCTAAAAAGTTTAAATAAGGAACATTTTAAAAAACAGAACTATTGCTACAGTGTCATATATATAAAATAAATAAAATCTTTAAAAAAAAAACAGAACTATTTATTTATTTATTTATTTATTTTTGATTTTGGTTTTTTCAAGACAGGGTTTCTATGTATAGCCCTGGCTGTCCTGGAACTCACTTTGTAGACCAGGCTGGCCTCGAACTCAGAAATCTGCCTGCCTCTGCCTCCCAGAGTGCTGGGATTACAGGCGTGCGCCACCACTGCCTGGCTATTTATTTATTTTATATCTATGAGTGCACTATAGATATCTTCAGGCACATCAAAGAGGGCATCAGATCCCATTACAGATAGTTGTGAGCCACCATATAGTTACTAGAAATTGAACTCAGGACCTCTGGAAGATCAGCCAGTGCTCTTAACCACTGAGCCATCTCTCCAGCCTGGAACATGTTTGATGAATAAGATTTATGAATTCCTAAGGTCAACTGAGGTTCACAGTAATGACTTGAAGATGTATGTCTAGCCCCTTTGTTCTGCTGACTTTGCTAAGCTTTAGCTACGTGGAGAAGTGGACACATGCCTCATTTTTAACTCAGAAGCTATCTCCAACTGAGAACCAATTACAAATGAAAATTTAGTTTTCTCCAAGGGAGTCTCACTGAGGAAACAAAGTATTCTTATTTTTTCTTACATAATTTTTATTGATTCTTTGTGAATTTCATATTATGTACCCCAATTCCATTCATTTTCCAGTCCTTCCATATATGTCCTCCACCAAGAAAGAAAATAGAAAATAAAAATTAAAAAATTCAAACGTCTCCATGGAAGTTGCAGTGTATCATGGTGTGTAATGCAGTACACTCCTCTGTCCACACAGGTTTACTGCAAATGCTTGTTACAACGTTTATTCCATTGGTCTGGTTCCAGGCCTGCGCGTCTGCTACATTGTCAACACTGGATCCTCACTGAGGTTCCTCCTGGACAACCTGCTGTTGCCTTCAGTCATGGAGGCTTTGGTTCTGCAGGACCAGCCACTTCATGTGCTCCAGCATCCCATAGATGGGGTAAATGTTGGTATAGGCAAAGTCAAAGCCCTGGATCTGGGCCTGGGTGGCATCTGAATTGGTCAGCCCACCAATTCTCCTATGCAGTGTGGTCAGTGAGGAGTAGGGCCAGCTCCATGTAGCCCTCAGACATCAACATAGCTTCAGGCAACAGCCCAGACCACAGACATCGGCATGGCCTTTGGTGGTAACATGGGCCACGGACATTGGCACAGACTCCTGTTGTGGCAGGGTCATGGCTGAAGACGTGGTCCTTGTGGCAGCATGGCTTGGACATCACTGTGGCCTCAGGTGACAGCACAGGCCTCTCACATCAAGTTGTTCTCACATCTGTGGTATCTCCAGCTCTGTCTCTTCACAGAGCACAACCCATTCTGCTTCTCTTTCTCTCCCAACTCTCCATCACATACTTATTCATTGTAGTGGTGCCCACGGTGGTAGGCAGGCCTCTGTAACAAACTAATCTTGTGGGTTAGTTTGTTATGGGCTGCTGCCTCATGCCCAGCAGTAGACAGCCAACAGGAAATGAACTCAGTGGTGTCTTTGGAGGTTCCCTGTCTGATAATGTTGAGTCTGGGCTTTTCTTTCTACATTTTATGTTTATTTTTTATTTTATTTAAATTAGAAAATGTCTTTCTTTCTTTACTTCCTTTTTTTTCTTTACCCTACAGGTTCTTTGCGTATAGATTGTGGCTCCTCTACCCCTTTGGGGATTCCTGAGTGTGTGAATGAGTTTGCCTCTACATCTGTATCTGTCTTTTGTGCCTTTTCTTTCTTTAGGTTAGGAACGTTTTCTTCTATAATTTGGTTGAAGATGTTTGCTGTACCTTTGAGTTGCGAATCATCACTCTCTTCTATACCTATTCTTCTCAGGTTGGGTCTTTTCATTGTGTCCTGGATTTCTTGAATGTTTTGAGATAGCAGCTTTTTGCTTTTTATATTTTCTTTGACTGTTGTGTGTATTCTGCTGCTGAGAGTCTCTCTTCTATCTCTTACATCCATTGACGATGCTTGCATTTGTGACTCTTGTTCTCTTTCCTAGGTTTTCCATCCCCAGGACTGTCTCCCTTTGAGTTTTCTTTAATGACTCTGTTTCCACTATTAGATCCTGGATAGTTTTGCTCAATTCCTTCACTTGTTTGATTGCACTATCCTGTATTTATTTAAGGGATTTATGCATTTCCTTGTTAAGGGCTTCTACTTGTTTTCTTGTGTTCTTCTGAATTTCTTTTTTTAAAATAATTTTTTATTTTCAATATTCTTTGTTTACATTCAAAACGATTTTCCCTTTCCCAGTTCCTCCCTCCCCATAAATTCCCTAAGCCCTCTTCCCTCTGCCCATTCTCCTATCAACCCCCTCCTACTTCTCTGTCCTCATGCTCCCCTACAATGCTGGAACAAGCCTTTTCAGGATCCGGGACCTCTCCTTCCTTCTTCTTGGGAGTCTTTTGATATGTGAATTGTGTCTTGGATATTCAGAGTTTCTGAGCAAATATCCACTTATCAGTGACGGTATTCCAAGTGTGTTCTTTTGTGATTGGGCTACCTCACTTAGGATGATATTTTCTGAATCCAACCATTTGCTTAAGAATTTCATGAATTCATTGTCTTCTGCATTTCTTTAAAGGAGTTATTATGTCCTTCTTAAAGTCCTCTATCTTGTTCATGAAATGAGAGTTTAGACCTGAATCTTCTTTTAAGGGTGTGTTTGGGCATACAGGACTTACTGTGGTGGGAGAACTGGTTTCTGATGTTGCCAAGTCAAACGGGTATCTGTTGCTTGTGTTCTTATGCTTTCCTCTCACCATCTGGTTATCTCTGATGTAATCTGGCCTCCCTGTCTCTGACTGGTGCCTGCCCTTCCTGTGATCCTGTGAGTTGAGCTGCAACTGGGGGGTCGGCCTGCCACTGGTATGTGTGCTGTGTGGGATCAGGTCTCTGCTCCTGATGGGCACAGGTGGGACCCAGCACATGCTGGGTCTCTGGGTGGGGTTCAAGATCTCACCTGTGAAGAATACCTGGGGGCTTGAGCTGCAACTGGGGTAGGTGCTGTGAGGGATTGGGTCCAGCGCCAGGTCCATGTTTTAACTCTTAAATAGGCATCATGCCCATGGGCTACTCTTCTAAAAGTACAAGGTTTAATCCCAGTCCTTTTAATAGCTGTTATTACAAACTGTTTAGGAAAATTAGTAATGTAGATTAACAGTCAGTCAACTAAACTCATGGTCTTGTCAGATACTAGTCTGCATTATCACAGAAATAAATATCCTAGGTTCTACAGACAACAGAGACAGGCAACATTTGCTCATTTGGATATGCTATGAATAGATAGATGGTCTTTAAAACTCAGAGACTCACAAAATACAGCATTTAAAGATGTTTTCTACTAATTTAAGGCTTTTCTTACATTGAGACATGTCAGTTCCTGGCAGCAGCCCCATCCAACTTGGAAGAGAATGGTGAGCATCAAATAAGTTGCTAAGATAAAAAATGCAGATGACAGCAGATGTTGGCGAGGATGTGGAGAAAGAGGAACATTCCTCCATTGTTGGTGGGATTGCAAGCAACCACTCTGGAAATTAGTCTGGCAGTTCTTCAGAAAATTGGATATAGTATTTCCTGAGGACCCAGCTATACTACTCCTGGACATATACCCAAAAGGTGCTCCAACATAAAACAAGGGCACATGTTCCACTATGTTCATAGTAGCCTTATTTATAATAGCCAGAAGCAGGAAACAACCCAGATGTTCCTCCACATGAGAATGGACACAGAAAATGTGGTATATATACACAGTGGAGTACTACAGGTGATTAAAAACAATGATTTCATGAAATTCACATACAATGGAAGTAGAAAATATCATCCTGAGTGGGGTAACCCAGACACAAAAGAACACACATGGTAGGTACTCATTAATAAGTGGATACTAACCCAAAAGCTCACAATGCCTATGATACAACCTGAAGACCATGGAGCATGGAAGGAAGAAAGACCGCGGAGTAGATGCTTCAGTCTTGCACTGAGAGAGAAATAGGATGATTGTGGGAGGTGGAAGGAAAGGGAGGCAAGGGAGGGACAAAGGGGCAGGAGGAAGTATGGGTGGCGGTATCAGAATCTGGAAGAGACATGAGAGAGGTACAGGGGGTCAGGAAATCAAATGATTTAGGTAGCAGGGGACATGAAGAACTGGGGATAGCTACGGGAGGGTCCTAGATACCAGAGAAATGTGAGACTCCCAGGACCCAATGGGAATGATTTTAGCTGTAATGAGCAAAGAAGGGGGAGATAGAATCCATGGAGACCACCTCCGATAGATAGGCACATCCCCTGGTCGAGGGATATAACTATCCACCCATCTCAGTTTTTTAACCCAGAAATGTTCCTGTCAAAGGAAGAACAGGGACAAAATAATGGAACAGAGACTGAAGGAAGGGACAACCAGGGGATACATCACGTCTGCAGACACCAAACCCAACACTGTTGCTATGGTCGAGAGGTGCTTGTGGACGGGCATCAAGTGTGGCAGTTCCTGAGGAGGTCTGGCCAGCAACTGACCAATGCACATGCAGATGCTTGGAGCCATCCTTCAGGCTGAACTCAGGGAACCTGGTCGGGGACCTGGTAGAAGGACTAGAGTGGAGGGGGACTGCACCTCCATTGGAAGAGCAACATAGGCTAGCTTGACCATCCAGTTCTTCCAGAGACTAGACCACTAACCAAGGAGTGTACCTAAAAGGGTCTTTGGCTCCAGATACATAAGTAACAGAGGATGGCCTTGCCCAAGAGCAATGGGAGGAGTGGCCCTTGGTCCCAGGGACGTTTGATGCCCCAGAGCAGGGGGATGCTGGAGTGGTGGGGCAGGAGAGTGTGGGTGAATGAGGGATGGCTCTTATACAGGAAAAAGGGAGGGGAGAGGGCAGATGTGGGATGGGGGGGTGGCAGAGGGGTAACCGGGAAGTGGGATATCATGGGATGGGGAGTTAGTGGAGAGGGTAACTGGGAAGTGGGATATCATTTGAGATATAAATGAATGGAATGATTATTAATAATAAAATAAAAAAGAAAAAATAATCAAGAAAGACTTTTAAAAAGGAGTTGAAATATACATTTATTATGTTGTAACAAACAATCTTAAATTTTACCCAGAAGATGCTCCTACATGTAATAAGGACACATGCTCCACTATGTTCATAGCAGCCTTATTTATAATAGCCAGAAGCTGGAAAGAACCCAGATGTCCCTTAACAGAGGAATGGATACAGAAACTATGGTATATCTACACAATGGAGTACTATTCAGCTATTAAAAACAATGAATTCGTGAAATTCTTAGTCATATGGATGGAACTAGAATGTGTCATCCTGAGCGAGGTAACCCAGTCACAAAAGAACGCACATGGTATGCACTCACTAATAGGTGGATGTTAGCCCAAAAGCTCAAAATAAACAAGTTACAATTCACCCAGCACAGGAAGCTCAAGAAGTAGGACTTAAGTGAGGGTGCTATGGTTCCTCTGAGAAAGGGAACAAAATACTCACAGGAGCAATAAGGGAGACAATGTGTGGAGCAGAGACTGAAGTAAAGGCCACCCAGAGACTGCCCTACCTGGGCATTCATTCTATAAACAGACACCAAACCCCAACACTTTTATGGATGACAAGAAGTGCATGCCAAAAGGAGCATGCCATGGTTGTCTTCAGAGGGGCCCTTCCAGAGCCTAACAAATACAGAGGCAGATGCTAGCAACAAACTATTGGACTGGGCATGGGGTCCCCAATGGAGGAGCTGGAGGATGGTCCAGAGGAGCTGAAGGAGTCTACAGCCCCATGGGAAGAACAATGATTTCGGTCACCCAGATGCCCCAAGACTCCCAGGGACTGAACCATCAACCAAGGGGTACACATGGTTCCAGCCAAAAATGTGGCAGAGGAAGGCCTTGTTGGGCATCAGTGGGAGGAATGATCCTTGGTCAGGTAAAGGCTCAACAGAGGCCCCAGTAAAGGGAAGCCAAGTCGGGGGAGGTGGGAGTGTGTTGGGTGGAGGGGCATATACATGGAGGCAGGGGGAAGGAGGAAGGGGAGGGGTTGGGAGTCTTAGGGGAGGGGGATATTGGGAGAGGTTTTACCATTGGCAATGTAAATGAAGATGATATTCAATAAAAAAAAAGAAAAAAATTATCTCAATATACAAAGATTTAGGCCAATGAAAACCTTAAACCTGTATCAATACACACAATTCTGTACCAATTCAACAAAATACAACCTTATTTTTAATCAATATACAAAATTTTGTACCAGTGAAAGATTATGGCTATAAAACTCCTCTGTTTTAAGAGTAGATTCAATAATCTATCCTTATTTGTCTAATTTTTTAATAATATTTCTATATCTCTCCTGTCAACTCCCTTTCCCTTACCTAGAAATAAAGAAAAATAGAAATCTATGAGAGCTTAGGTTCTCTATTTTTGTTTCCTCTCTATTAAAACCATAATTATTTATAATCATCCCTTAAAGTGACAACACATCTATAATTCATAAAGTGACAAAAACCACCCGCCCCAATTTTAAGGGACTGGGATGACGATTTTTTTTATAATTGCTTCCTGATGATTTGGGGCAAAGAATTCCTTTTTGTCGGGGGTCCTAGATAATTATAAAAATGGTTAGTCTTAAGAAAGCTAGCTGTAGGGCATATACCCAGAGGATTCCCCACCATGTAATAAGGATACATGCTCTACTATGTTCATAGCAGCCCTATTTATAATTGCCAGATGCTGGAAAGAACCCAGGTATCCCTCAACAGAAGAGTGGATACAAAAAATGTGGTATATCTACACAATGGAGTACTATTCAGCCATTAGAAACAATGAATTCATGAAATTCTTAGGCAAATGGATGGAGCTAGAGAACATCATACTAAGTGAGGTAACCCAGACTCAAAAGGTGAATCATGGTATGCACTCACTAATAAGTGGTTATTAACCTAGAAAACTGGAAGACCCAAAACATAATCCACACATCAAATGAGATACAAGAAGAAAGCAGGAGTGGTCCCTGGTTCTGGAAAGACTCAGTGAAACAGTATTTGGCAAAACCAGAACGGGGAACTGGGAAGGGGTGGGAGGGAGGACAGGGGAAGAGAAGGGGGCTTACGGGACTTTCGGGGAGTGGGGGGGGCTAGAAAAGGGGAAATCATTTGAAATGTAAATAAATTATATCGAATAAAAAAAAAAAGAAAAAAAAAAAAAGAAAGCTAGCTGTAAGAATGGAGGAGTAGCCCCTTGTTCTGGAAAGACTCAGTGAAGCAGTATAGGGCAAAACCAGAACAGGGAAGTGGGAAGGGTGGGGGGAGGGAAGGGGGCTGATGGGACTTTCGGGGAGTGGGGGTCTAGAAAAGGGGAAATCATTTGAAATGTAAATAAAAAATTTATCGAATAAAAAAAAAGAAAAGAAAAAAAAAAAAAGAAAGAAAGCTAGCTGTAGCATTTGTTGTCGAGTCTCTGTATGCTGAGAAAGTACAGGTGTAGTCCTGTAGTCCTGATTGGAGCAGTCTGAAAGGCTGGACCAAGTAAGCTAGCTGTTCTGAAAATGTCCTGGAGGCAAGTCTTCAGAGGAAACAGCTCTGATGCAGTTGAGGTAAGATCAAGCAGAGAGCTGGAACAGCTGGTATCAGCATCTCATCATCCCGGAGAGTGGGGCCTGTCAGGGCTGCTGTCCTGGTCTTCTCTTCTGCAACTCATCACAAACTGTACAAGCAATACCTAAGCTCTGTAAAGACATTTGTGTGGAATATGCAGTCTGCACAGATCAATTAAGGATGATTTTCCTGCTTTTTGTTTGGGCAGGTGAAAAACAAACTTTCTTCAGAAATTAGTTTGATTATATAATCAAACTGCAATATAAATCTCCATTCATGCCATATGAAAGGATGATATACAATAATAAGTCTGAGAATTTTGTAGTCAACAAGACTTATTGGCCATGTAAGCTAAAGTTCTGGCTGGAGACGTTTATAAGTTCCAATCAGTTTCAGAATTGTTTTAATGGAGGGTTTGGCATTGTACATTACTGGTTTGTTTAATCCTTTTAAATTGTTTCTTTTTTTCCCCCAGAAGTTCAATGAGTGACTTTTATTCCTTTGCTTTGAAAAGTTGTGTGTGTGATACTTAACCAAGGAAAGTGACTACACCAACAGGGTTTTGAGACCTTAAATTTTAAAAGCACAAACAAACCAGGCACCCATCAGACTTGCTCAGACACAGCAGACTTGGTGGTTATGTAGGAAAAGTAAAGATGGTTAAAGTGTGAGATGGCATCCATTGCCACCCTTGGTAAGTAGGGCAGTACAAACACTTTATACCTCGACTATTGGCAGCAGTCTCAATGGGGCCAAGGTAAGTGTGGAGTGGAGATGTTCTTATCACGGCTAGGACTCAATAAATCTAATACACTAAAATCATGATTACATTTTGAAAGAAAATGTTCAAAACCAAACAGCAGCTTTTGAGATCTTTTTCATTTGAAGGTAATCTTAATGCTATTGAATTCACAAATATGCTATTTTTTATTACCCAGTTCTAATGATCTAAAACACACACTGCAATCATACAAATATCTATTCTCTCCACATGTCAGCGCCCATTCATCATTGTTTTGGAAATGGGGAGAATAGAGTCCCCTTAAATTGCAAGTCAGTAGGTGTTTCTTTACAGTTAACTTTAGCAAAATTCATACAAAATAGTAATTAACAATGATCTTCTTTACTTGTTAACTCACAAGGAAATACCTTCAGGCTTGGGGCACCTGAGCGGCGGTTTTACCTCCATTTTGAGACTGGACTCGCCTTTTCCAACTCCAGTTCAATATGGGCCCTTTTGAAATTTTTCTTGACTATAGCTGAGATCTTTCCTGATATGCAGACAATTCGGAAGGAGCACATATCTCTTCTTTTTATTGTTTTTTCCTGTGGAAATATGGGCATAACTTCCTCCCCAGTGTAACACATTTTCTGTTTTTCATTCTGAGGTTGGGACGACTTTAAAATAAACAAATTGGGTTAGTTCAGCAGTCCTCCCCCCCCCCCCGCGCCCCCAATTCAATGTCTCTTTGCAACTGTAGTTCTTTAGTTTCCTAACATTCAAAAAATTTAAAGAATATGTCTCTGGGGGTCTTTGTTACCCTTTTTTCATGTTAAGCATGTCTTTTAAAGTACAGTTGGATCTCTCTATGATTGCTTGTCCTGAAGGATTGTGTAGTATATCTGTAGTATGTTTTATATCATAATATGTAAAAAATCATTTCATTTTATTATAGACATATGCTGGAGCATTGTCAGTCTTAATTTGTTTAGGTATACCCAAATGGCCATAACTTCTAATAAATTACAATATCAGCCTTTTCAGAAGTTAAAGCAGTTACCTGAAATCTTGAATATGTGTCTATAATATGAAATGGTGCAATATTTCAGTTTACCAAAACTTTGTAAAATGAAACCACCCATTTGTCAAAGTTCATTTCTTTGAGCTGCTCTCTGTAGATAATAGCGTTTGATTATATCTAGAACAAGTAGGATATGTCTTAAAATTTCCTTGGCTTGTTGCCAAGTGATAGAAAATTCCTTTTTTAAATCATTACTGTTAACATGGTGTTTTTTTTGAAGCCTCTATTACATTTTCAATCAATAGCTCATCAATTTCATCATTGCCTTGTGCTAGAAGGTCTGATGTCACATATGGGATCTGGCATGTGTTATACACAATGGATGATTTCTATTTCTGAGTGATTAAATGTGGCACCATGAAGGAAATCTCTGTGCTTTTCTTGTAAAGGGATTGTGAAAAAACAAAAAACAAAACTAATCTTTAGATCACTCACTATGATAGGCCATTTCTTTTTTTTCTTTTTCTCATGTTGAACTTTCATTTTTATTTTTATTTTTTATAATGAAAAGGGAAGTAAAAACACTTTATGATAAAATTAAAGATTTACATGGAAAATATTTCAGATAAACATGTTAAAATTGACAATTTTCATGGAAAATTAAAGAGTAAAATGGTAGACATGTAAAACATTGCTAAATTAATTGAAATGTGGAATAGGAACATTTTATGATAGAATTGAAGATTTACATGGAAAATATTTCTGATAAAATTGTAGAAAAATGTAGAAAAATATGTTAAAATTGAAGATTATCATGGAAAATTTTATATAGATACAATAATGGTAGGCAAAAAAGTATTCCTAAGTTGATTGAAAGTGGTATTATAAATATTTTCTGATAAACTTGAAGATTTACATGGAAAATATTTCCGATAAAATTGAAGAAATATATAGAAAAACATGTTAAAATTAAAGATTATCATGGAAATTATATAGATAAAACGATAGGCATAAAGTTAATTCTAAGTTGATTGAAGGTGGATTTATAAACATTTTCAGAAAAAAATTGAAGTTTTACATGGAAAATATTTCTGGTAAAATTCAAGAAATAAATAGACAAACATGTTAAAACAGACTATTTCATGGAAAATTTTACATATAAAATGGCATATATAAAAAGTCTTTCTAAATTGATTGAAGGTGGAATTAGAAACGTTTGTGATAAAATCAAAGATTTACATTGAAAACATTTCTGATAAAATAGAGGAAATATATAGAGAGACATATTAAAATTGAAGATTATCATGAAAAATAATGCAGATAAAATGGTAGACATAAAAAATTACTAAATGAATTAAAAGGGGAATTACAAATATTTTCTGATAAAATTGAAGATTTACACGAGAAATATTTCTGTTGGTCTATGTCTTTTTATTGGGGAGTTGAGTCCATTGTTGTTAAGAGATATTAGGTAATAGTGATTGTTGCTTCCTGTTATTTTTGATATTATTTCTATATTTGTGTGGGTTTCTTCTTTTGGGATTGTTGGAAGAAAATTACTTTCTTGCTTTTTCTAGGGTGTAGTTTCCCTCCTTGTGTTGGCATTTTCCATCAATTATCCTTTGTAGGGCTGGATTTGTGGACAGATATTGTGTAAATTTGGTTTTATCATGGAATATCTTGGTTTCTCCATCTATGATGATTGAGAATTTTGCTGGGTATAGTAGCCTGGGCTGGCATTTGTGTTCTCTTAGGGTCTATATGGGGTCTGCCCAGGATCTTCTAGCTTTCATCGTCTCTGGTAAGCAGTCTGGTGTAATTCTGATAGGTCTGCCTATATAGGTTACTTTCCCTTTTTCCCTTAATGCTTTTAATATTCTTTCTTTGTTTAGTGAATTTGGCATTTTGATTATTATGTGCTGGGAGGAGTTTCTGTTCTGGTCCAATCTGTTTAGAGTTCTGAAGGTTTCTTGTATGTTCATGGGCATCTCTTTCTCTAGGTTAGGGAAGTTTTCTTCTACAATTTTGTTGAAGATATTCACTGGGCCTTTAAGATGTAAATCCTCGCTCTGATCTATACCTATAATCCTTAGGTTTGGTCTGCTTATTGTGTCCTGGAGTTCCTGGATTTTTTGGGTTACCAGCTTTATGCAATTTGTATTTTCTTTGACTGTTGAGTCAATGTTTTCTATGGTATCTTCAGCACCTGAGGTTCTTTCTTCTATCTCTTGTATTCTGATATTGATGCTTGCATCTATGATTCCTTAATTCCTTCCAAGGTTTTCTATCTCCAGAGATGTTTCACTTTGTGATTTCTTTATTGTTTCTACTTCCACTTTTAGATTCTGGATTGTTTTGTTCAGTTCCTTCACTTGATTGTTTGTGTTTTCCTGTAATTCTTTAAGGGATTTCTGTGTTTCTTCTTTAAGGGCTTCTACCTGTTGACCCAGGATCTGTATTTCTTTAACGGATTTTTGTGTTTCCTCTTTAAGGGCTTTTGCCTGTTGATGGATGTTCTCCTGTATTTCTTTAAGGGAGTTATTTAAGTCTTTCTTGAAGCCATCTATCAGCATCATGAGATATGATTTTAAATCCAACTCTTGTTTTTCTGGTGTGTTGGGGTATTCAGGACTTGCTGTGGTGGGAGAACTGGGTTCTGATGTTGCCATGTGGCCTTGGTTTCTGTTGGTAGGGTTCTTGTGCTTGCCTTTTGCCATCTGGTTTTCTCTGGTGCTAGTTGTTATTGTTGTCTCTGGCTGGAGTTTGTTCCTCCTGTGGGCCTGTAAGCCTGTGTCCTTACTCCTTTGAGCTCAAAAGTGAAAGCCCTACTGGGAGATCTCTCTCTCCTGGCCGGCTATGCACAGAAGGCTGTGGAGTTTCCAGGTTCCCTGGTGCCAATGGCGGCAGGAAGACTTCTGTCCCAGCTGCTCCACTGATCTTAGGCCCTGAGTGCTCCTAGCTGGTACCCTCCAGAGAGAAGGTGGCGATCTCACCTCTGTGTTCAGAAGTGCATGCGCTGCTGGGAGATCACTCTCTCTTGGTGTGCTGTGCACAGAAGGCTGCAGAGTTTCCCAGTTCCCTGGAGCAAATGGCCTAATAGGCCATTCCTTAGGTAACAAGGAAAACAATGAGATTCTATGCTACTAGGAACCCACTGGTTGAATAATTTTATTGATTGCTCTCAGATTTGTTAACACCCTCCATTTGCTGGATTTCTTTTTTATAATCCTTCATTTATTTATTTTATGTATTTGAGTACACTGTTACTCTCTTCAGACACACCAGAAGAAGGCATCAGATCCCATTATAGATGGTTGTGAGCCACATGGTAATGTGGTTGCTGGGAATTGACCTCAGGACCTCTGGAAGAGAAGTCAGTACTCTTAACCACTGAGCCATCTCTCCAACCCCCACCAGATTTCTTTTTAGTGAGCAATACATGAGAGTTCTAAGAGCTGTTGGGTTCTTCTACATGTTTAGCCTCCAGCTGTTCTTGGACTAGCTCTTCTAGTGTCTATAATTTTTCCTTTGCCATAGGCCATTGCTCAATTCAAATGGATTGGTCAGTCAACTCCATTAGTGGTAAAGCTGTTGCTGTCTTATTAGCAGTGGTTTCCTCAACCAAGATTGAAGAGTTAGTCTCTGCTGAACTCTGTCTATTGATACTCTGGAGAATCTGCAACTGTCTCTGATAACATCCTCTTTTTTTTTTTTTTTTTTTTTTTTTTAATTCAGAAACACCTCCATCCTATGGCCCATCTTTAGTTGTAGGAATGCTAATTGGTGTTTCCTATTGTTTCAGTAGATCTCTTCCCCATAAGTTTATGGCTATATCTGCCACAGGTAGACTTAACCTTCCTATTTGTCCTCTGGTCCTATACATTTAATTCATTTAAGTCTTTGTTGTACCTGAGATAATATTCCAACCCCTAGGAGCTGAGTAGATACTCTTTGAAGCAGCCAAACCAGATTCCAGGAATCTTAAGGTTACATCTGCACCAGTATCTTTAAGTCCTTCTATCTCAATTCCATTTAACCGTAATTTTAACTTTGGTCTCTTATCATTTATAGTAGTCTGCCCAAATATCTGTTTTTCTTTTTTTTTCTTTTTTTTTGTTGTTTTTTTTTTTAATTTTTTTTATTCGATATAATTTATTTACATTTCAAATGATTTCCCCTTTTCTAGCCCCCCCCCCCACTCCCCGAAAGTCCTGTAAGCCCCCTTCTCTTCCCCTGTCCTCCCTCCCACCCCTTCCCAGTTCCCCGTTCTGGTTTTGCCGAATACTGTTTCACTGAGTCTTTCCAGAACCAGGGACCGCTCCTCCTTTCTTCTTGTATCTCATTTGATGTGTGGATTATGTTTTGGGTATTCCAGTTTTCTAGCTTAATAACCACTTATTAGTGAGTGCATACCATGATTCACCTTTTGAGTCTGGGTTACCTCACTTAGTATGATGTTCTCTAGCTCCATCCATTTGCCTAAGAATTTCATGAATTCGTTGTTTCTAATGGCTGAATAGTACTCCATTGTGTAGATATACCACATTTTTTGCATCCACTCTTCTGTTGAGGGATACCTGGGTTCTTTCCAGCATCTGGCAATTATAAATAGGGCTGCTATGAACATAGTAGAGCATGTATCCTTATTACATGGTGGGGAATCCTCTGGGTATATGCCCAGGAGTGGTATAGCAATATCTGTTTTTCTGTATCCTTAGAATCCTTTGTTTTATCTTTAGGGGCTTCTTGATTTTTGTTAAGTGGTTTAATCATGTTTTGAGCAGCTCTGTCCTATCAGACCTTGAAATTTTAAATTGATTTTCAGAAATATCTTTCTTTAGCAGACAGGAGACGAATGACTCATGTTGTTTGTTGCTGGGCCTTGAGAAAAGTCCCTTAGTTTTCTCAAATTAAGGAATTTCCTCGTATATCTTTGGATGGCTTACATTCATGTTTCAACCACATCTTCTACGTAGCACAGGAAACTCTCTTCCAGAATTATTACTACTGTAAGGATTTATCCTTAGGGGTTGTTTGGTTACTATCACTTGAGAAATGATTGGATCTTTGACAGCCACAGCCATGGGTATCTTGTTTTCCTTCATCTCCTGTAATTGTTTGTCCAACCATAATTGGATTGTGAGTATTTGCCTCTATATCAGTAGTAGTTTTAATCTATTCATAAAGAGGTGCAGATCTTGCTAGTAATGGTTTAATAACACATTTGCATTAATCATTAGCATTTTCAAAAGCTAAAGATTCAATTAAGATTTCTGTAGTGCTTGGATCTGATATTGTTCTAGTTAGAGCTGTGGTTAGTCTTTGTAAAAAGTCTGTGAAAGGTTCATTTGAACCCTGGGTTATCTTTGTAAATGAAACAGTTCATCTCTGTTCAACCTGTCCCAAGCATTTAAGGCTATTGTGAGACATTGCTCTAGGACAGAATCCTCAAGCTCAGTCTGTACTTCTAATTCAGAATACGGGCCTTTACCTAGTAACTGATCCTTGACAATATCAATGTCTCTAGTCCTATTTCAATGTTCCACAACAAAATCACATCTTTCCACCACGGCAGCCATTATAACTAGGACCAGGCTCTAGGATGGCTGTCATCAAATCTCTCAGGCTTTGGGGGTTATGTGATTCTGTATGGCCCAGTTATTGGGTATCTGTTTGACATATGGTGAATGTAAGTCAGAGCTCATTATTGCTTTCTCAAACCTTTTAAAATCCTGTCTTTCTATAGCTTTCCATTTGAATTCTTGATAACCTTGTGGAATTTCTTCATCTCCTTCCAATTCCCTTATCTTAGTGTATACTTATAATCTTTTGTAATTTTTTCTAAGACTTCTCTCCAATTTTTACTATTTTCTTTTTCTTCTTTATTTATTATCTTAATCCCCCCTGAATTTTGCTTACATCTCTAAATTTTCCTGTTCTTTTTTTTGTATACTTATTACATATGAGCATCTTCCACAATTTTGTTCATAAATGTCTCTAAACATTTTTCTAACATTTGCTTCCATATTTCATCTTTTTCCTTTTCCTGTTTCTCAGGCATCTGAACAGTCTCCTATTCTGATTTATAATTTTCAGTACTCTCCCCTTCAATGCTTTGACATTGTTTTCATTCTGATTTATAAAAGTTTTTAATCCTTTTTCTAAGGCTTGTAATTTTTTTTCTAAGGCCCCGTTTATTGAAAAGACACAGCAAACTAAAATGCTTATCAGGACAAGAGTGAAGCTCAACAATGTAATAATTATAACTGGCAAGGTGTCAATTTCCTTTAGATCCATCTCTTTTGAGCTGTTTGAAATTTTTAGACTTTTACTTAAAGTCTGAAAGGTCTTATCAACTTTATGTGTCTATTTTTTCCCAAATACCAATTTCAAACCCTATTACCTGTTCTGAAGCTTCCTGTGCCTTTGTCTCATTTGGTGTTAGAATCAGGATTCTGCAGTGGCTTCTAATTCTTTTATTCATAGGGATGGGCTGATTGTAGGAAAAACTTGTGGCTATTGTGTTCCTGAAGTGGTGTTGTTTGAAAATAAATTTACATCGTTGTGGGTATTGATGGACACATATATGGCTCCCTGCTCCTGTCTTCCCACGTGCCTGGGAATCAGGCTGGAGTTGAGAAACTACTTCTATCTTCATAAATGTGTAAGAAGAAAAAACTCCCACCTCTGTGTCTCTTCAGAGACCCTGGCATGCTGGTATGCATCTCTTTGTCTTTTCATGGTGTTAACAACCCTCTTGATAAATTCTTAACAGATTGTCTCAGAGTTCCTCTTTAAAAAAGATTTATTTATTTTTTATTTATTAATATTTTATCTATTTGTGCCATATGATGCATGCAGTGTGCCAGAGGCCAGAAGAGGGCACCAGATCCATTGCAAGTGGAATTAGAGATATTGTGAGGCACAGTGTGGGAGAGTACTGGCAAGAGCTACAAGTGCTCTTTAAAGTAGTTAAGAGTCATTTCTCCAGACTCTGCAGTGTCCATCTTGAGCCCACATCTGCAACCTTTCACTTCCCTCCCCAGTGAACTGATTGATATCTAGTTCCATATACAGTTCTGAATTCCCCTTTGGGTTTCTGTGTTCTATGAAGATCTCATTAGGGGTTTCTCCTGTCTTTCGTCTGTCTGTCTGTTTTGTTTTTTAATTTTACCAGACATAGTTTATCTGGGTAGTTCTACCTGTCCTGTAACACACTATGCAGATCAGGCTCTTGCCTCTGAGATGCTGAGATTACAGGTGGGCTAGCTTTTCCTGTCTATGAGATGGACTGAAAGTGCTCTGCCCTCACCTGATGGATATGCATCTTTCAGGTTCTTGTTTTGACTGAAGAGCTGGAGACTGGCTTTAGAACCCCAACTTGCAAAGAAGAAAGGCTGTGACTGTGTGTCGTCCATGCCAACAGTTGCTACTCTGAGTTTTCACCAACAGAACTTGTCATTAAGCCTGTGTGGAGCAGGCATTTTTAGATTTTTGCTTATTCAAAGAATTGAAAAAAAAACCCAGCCAGATATGGTGTGGCACATCTTTAATTCCAGAGCTAGGGATGCAGAAACAGGAGGATCTCAGTGAGTTTGAGGCCAGCCTGCTCTATACAAGTAGGCTCAGGCAAGCCAGGGCTGCATAGTGAGACCACGCTCTAAAAATCAAAGCAAAGAATTGAAAAAAAGGAATTCCCCCTATCTTCTGAATCCTCTGGGCATGCCTAGCTGTTGTGAGCAGCCTGTTGTCTACTGGACCTCCACTGTCCTGCCACCTCTCTAACACCCCATGTCCCCCAATTCCCTTTCTCTTGTGTCCTCAGGGGCACACCTAACTGCTGGAAGACTTGCACTGCCCCCTGAGTCCCATTGCTCAGCCCAAGGATACCCATCAGAAGCCTACTACACTAGATCATGGAGGTTAGGCCCCTCCCAATACCTGTTACAACAGGAACATCCAGGGACAACCAGATGACTAAAGGAAAAAAAGAAAAAGGAAAAAAAAAACCCAACCAAAACAAATGAACCAAACAAAAACAAAAATAAAACAAAACCAAACACCCCAAAAACAACAACAACAATAAACCAAACCACAACCAAAAGAAACCAGGACAGCATGACACCTTCAGAGCACAGTTATACTACCACAGCAAGCCCGGGATAGCCTAACACAACTGAAGCACAGGAAAATGACCTTAAATCCAATCTTATAAAGATGACAGAGGCCTTTAAAGAAGAAATGAACACATTTCTTAAAGAAATACAGGAAAATACAATCAAACATGTAAAGGCCTTTATAGAAGAACAAATAAACCCCTTAAAGATATACAGGGAAATAATAAACAAGCAAACAAACAAACAAACAAATCTGGCCCTTTTTGGCTGGTCCTTCTTGCTGGGGCAGATTGCTAACTAGTCTGCTCCCCTGAAGACACACAGCCTGAGGGCAACTGACACCACAGCCTGAAGACCTCCTGGGGGCTCTGCAGCATGCAGGGCAACTGACCCAACAGACTGAAAGCCTCCCTGGAATTCTGCTGCACACAGGGAAACAGAAACTACAGTCCATAGTTGTCCCCCAGCCCCTCTGGAGAACAGCTTCACACAGAACAACAGCTTGACTGCTCCTCTGAAGACCCCACAGTCAGAAGGCCCCACAGGAGGTCTGCTACAACCAGGGCCGTAGGCCTACCAGGAGACCTGAAGCAACCCGGGGACAAAAGAGGCAGGTTCCAGACAGTCACCCAGACCAGCAAACACTAGGGATAGCCAGATGTTGAGATGCGAAGCACAAGACCATAAGCAAAAGAAGCCAATTTACTTGGAATCCAGTTCTCCCACCACAGCAAGTCCTAAATACACCAACACACCTGAAAATCAAGAAACTGACCTAAAATCTTATCTCATGAAAATAATAGAGTCTGTTAAGGAATGTATCAATAACTTACTGAAAGAAATACAGGAAAACACAGGTAAATAGGTGAAGGAACTGAATAAAGCCATCCAAGACCTACAAGTGGAAGTAGAAACAATAAAGAAAATTGAAATGGAAGCAAACCTGGAAATGCAAAACCTAGGAAAGAAGTCAGGAATTAACAGATGTAAGTATCACCAACAGAATACAAGAGATTGAAGAGAGAATCTCAGGTGTAGAAGACACCATAGAAGATGTTGACACAACTGTCAAAGAAAATTCAAAACACAAAAACCTCCTAACCCAAAGCATCCAAGAAAATCAGAATGAAAAGACCAAATCTAAGAATAATTGGGATAGAGGAAAGCAAAGATTCCCAGCTCAAAGAACCTGAAAATTTCTTCAACAGACTCATAGAAGAAAACTTCCCTAACCTAAAGAAAGAGATGGCCATAAAGTTATATGAAGCCCATAGAACACCAAATAAATGGGACCAGAAAAGAAAAGCCTCTCACCATATAATAATCAAAACACTAAACACACAGAACAAAGAAAGAATATTAAAAGCTGTGAGGGAAAAGGGCCAAGTAACATACAAAGGTAGACCGATCAGATTTAAACCAGACTCCTCAACAGAGACACTAAAGTCAGAAGATTCTGGACAGAGGCCATGCAGACCCTAAGAGAACACAAAAGCCAGCCCAGGCTATTATATCCAGCAAAACTCTCAATCAGCATAGATGGAGAAACCAAAATATTCCAGGACAAAATCAAATTCCAACAGTATCTATCTACCAAACCAGCCCTACAGAGGATTCTAGAAGGAAAACTCCAACACAAGGAGGATATCTACAAAGAAAAGACAAGATATTAATCATCTCACAGCAAAGCCAAAAGGAAAGAACCACATGCACATAATGCCACCTACACAAATAAACATAACAGGAACTAACAATCATCTGTCTTTAATATCTCTCAATAGTAATGCACTCAACTCACCTATAAAAATATAAGCTAATAGACTGGATATGCAAACAGGATTCAGCATTCTGCTGCATACACACCTCAATAGCAAAGACATACACTATCTCAGAGTAAAAAGCTGTAAAAAAGGTCTTCCAAGCAAATGGTTCCAGGAAAACAAGCAGGAGCTGCCATCCTAATATCCAATAAAATAGACTTTGCACCAAAAATTATCAAGCAAGATGAGTAAGGACACTTCATATTCATCAAGAGAAAAATCCACCAAGAGAAAGTCTCAATTTTGAACATTTATGCCCCAAACGCAAGAGCACACACATCATAAAAGACACTTGGCTAAAGCTCAAAACACACATTGAACCTCATATAATTGTAAGACTCAAAGTGAGCCTTAGCTACCAGGAGATCCCCAAATGAGACTTGAGAATGGAGTTTGATGCAAAAGCAAGAGGTTTATTGTTCCAGTGTGCTGGGGTCATCCTGCATCCAGTGGAGAGGCAACCCCTTCTCTTTCTTTTATAAGCCTTTTATACAATTTTTGAGGGCAAATTATAGCAACAGCAATGAGGCACATAATGATTGGTGGTTCTGGTGACCTTTACACTAATTGGCTGGGCAGGGAGGGGGACTCAGGGACCTTCCCTATCTCCAGGTGGCTAGATAATTATCTGGGCAGGGGCAGGAGGGGGGCGGACTCAGGGGTCTTCTCTAAGGCTTGGTGGGGAAGTTCCAAGTCAGGGCTCTGTCATTACCCTTTTCTTGTGAGTATTTCAATCTTGAAGCAAATAACCACGTCCTGTTAACTCATAAGTAGGAACATTGAGAAGTATATCTTCATCCTGTTGTCTAAATATCATCAGCTGTACTGTATGAATGTGTTCTCTAAAAAAAGTAACTAAGGGATTTAAAATGCAGGGTCCAAAGGTTAGCAGCAAAAGTAGGATA
Source organism: Apodemus sylvaticus (assembly GCF_947179515.1). NCBI lineage: Eukaryota > Metazoa > Chordata > Mammalia > Rodentia > Muridae > Apodemus > Apodemus sylvaticus. The sequence continues at coordinate 55,533,388 of NC_067492.1, read as the reverse complement.
ATCAAGGGTCCAGCTAGGGTCAACACTCAGGTAGTTAACCATGGAGAAGAATTAAATAGTGAGTGGTATTAACTTTTGGAATTTTCTCATACTCTCTGGTGTCTGTCTGTCTGTCTATCTATCTAACTAACTAACTTTGACTAATGATTCTCTAATAACTCTAGAATGGTTGAACATAGAAGGAGCATTTCTCATGTAAGGTGGCATATAGTTCTACTTATAGGTAGATTAAATCTAATCCCTGCCTGTTTTGTAACACCACTTCAGCCAGAAAATATATGATATACTCCAGGTGTGGGAATGAACCTTTCTAGGCACTGGATATCTTTATCTATGTCTGTCTTTAAACTGTTATAGTCCTTTTTTTTTTATAATATTAGCACAGTTATCCCAGTGCCGACCAGGGTTAGCTCTGCTCTTAGAATTAATGTTAAAGTAAGAGAGAGAGAGAGAGAGAGAGAGAGAGAGAGAGAGAGAGAGAGAGAGAGAGAGAGAGAGAGAGAGAGAGAGAGAGATAAGTTCTCTCCTTTGTCTTGTAAGGTCTACCTCAATTTGTCTTACTAAGGCTCTTAATACCATTTTTTTCTTAATACCATTTTTTGAATAATAGGTTATGTGGGTAACTATTGAACCAAAATACAGAACTCATCTGGGGTGAAAGAATTAGGAACCACTCCATTCATGAAAGGGGTCAGTCATGAAGTGGGGCTGTTGAATAGGCCTGCCATGCCTGTTCTTGGGGAATAATTTATTTGGGATGAACTATGGGAACAGTCCGATTGCAGAGGTATTGATGTTACAAGGGGAACGTCCCCAGACAGATACCCTGTTCCAATATGTTCTGGAGGGTTAAAACTGGACCTTCCTGTGACCATTGATATGTAGAAACATTAAATTCAACTGTTAACTCAATGCCTTCATAAAAAAGGAGGGAATGTAAGACACACAGTACATATAGTTAGCAGAGATAACAGTCTCAGAATTGAGACTAAGTCAACTTTAACTTGAGGGGGTTGGTGTGCTTTTGAACCCTCCATTTTGGTACAGCTGGAGGCAGGTAGTCTTAGCAGGTCTGATGTGAGTGTAGTGCACCCAGGTGGTGATTTCATCCACTTTGATGGTAGTTGGCATGGTCAACAGGATGATGTACTGTCCTTTTCACTTGGGTTTAAGTGCACCTTGGTGAAATCTCACAATGATTGAGTGGAAAGTCCAGGTCAGGATCAGGTAGGAGAGTTGCAGTGTTCAGGGAAACAGGCAACTGGAAAATAACTCAGTCAGGGTTGATTAGTAAAGTCTGATAATGAATCATGTAGGCATTACTGAGCCATCAATCAGAAGGCTGCTTGAGTACCCCTCCAATTTCATGGGGGGTAGTTGCAATCAAATTCTGTCTCAAAGTTAATTTATGTTTACCTTTAACCAACAGTGCTATGGCTATAATAATACACAGGCAAGGTGGCCATTCTGCTACAACTAGGCCTGGTTTCTTTGATAAATAAGTCTCTGGCCACTTGCATGGTTCTAGAGTTTGGGTCAAGACCCCATTTGTTACTCCTCTTCCAGCAATCTGTTGAAGCTTGGCATTTCTTTCTCTTGGATCTGAGGCTTTGTTGGCTAGAAAGAGTCTAAACTAATCTCCATTCAATCTCTTTTCCTGTTTGATAGGTACTCTTCAGCACTCTCTCTCTGCAACTTCCACTAGATCCCTCAATGTCTTTTCTCTTAATCTTTCTTGAATCTGTAACTTCTTCCTAATGTCCAGCACTAACTAATTGATGAAAGCTAGGGCTACCATGCTAGAATTCTCTGTTTTCTTAGGGTCTGTGTGTGCATAGCCTTATACATATAGTCTTTATGACCTATTCAAGAAATGCTGCTGGACTTTTATCAAGTTACGGTCTAATATCATATCTAAACCTTGGTCAAATTATTGTTGAGATCTGCTGAAAAAGCCTGGTGGTAAATCTGGAGATTTTTTTTCCCTACTTTCCACCATGTTGAAGTCCCAATCTGGGTTTCCATGGGGCTAGGAGCCAGTTTCTTGGCCTCTCTCTGTGGTGAAGAGAACCTGTAAGAGCTTTGGGGGGGGTAGGTATCTGCACTGAGTGCCATAAGGTGCATGGCAGGGAGAAGCTGTTGCTCCTCAGTGGGCTAGGTGTGGCAGGATAGTGTCAGTACAACAGAAAGCCCACATACACATGGAAACTGAACAATGCTCTACTCAATGATAACTTAGTCAAGGAAGAAATAAAGAAATTAAAGACTCCCTGGAATTCACTGAAAATGTAGACACAAACCACTCAAACTTATAGGACACAAAGCAGTGCTAAGAGGAAAATTTATAGCACTAAGTGACCTGGTAAAGAAACTGGAGAGATCTTACATTAGTCAAACTCAGGACCCAAATCAACCAAAGAGAAACAAAGAGAACAATACAAAGAATCAACAAAACCAAAAGCTGGCTCTTTGAGAAAATTAACAAGATAGATAAACCCCCAGCCAAACTAACTACAGGGCCCAGAGTCAGTATCCAAATAAACAAAAGCATAAATGAAAAGGGAGACATAACAACAGAAATGGAGAAAATTAAAAAAAAAAACCAGCAGATCCTACTACTAAAAGCTATACTCAACAAAACTGGAAAATCTAGATGAAATGGATGGTTTTCTAGATAGACACCACATACCAAACTTAAATCAAGAGCAGATAAATGATCTAAACAGGCCCATATCCCATAAGGAATTAGAAGAAGTCATTAAAAACCTCCCAACCAGAAAAAAAAGGTGCAGGGCCAGATGGCTTTAGTGCAGAATTCTACCAGATCTTTAAAGAAGACCTAATATCAATATTCCCCAAACAATTCCATATAATAGAAACAGAAGGAACACTACCTAATTCATTCTATGAAGCCACAATTACTTTGCTACCTAAATCACACAAAGACATAACCAAAAAAGAGAACTTCAGATAAATTTCACACTTATGAATATTGATGCAGAAATACTCAATGAAATTATTTTTTAAAAGATTTATTTTATTTGTATGAGTACACTGTAGCTCTCTTCAGACACATCAGAAGAGGGCATCATATCCCATTACAGATGGTTGTGAGCCACCATGTGGTTGCTGGGAACTGAATTTAGGACCTCTGGAAGAGCAGTCAATGCTCTTAACCACTGAGCCATCTCTCCAGCCCTCAATAAAATTCTTGCAAAGAGAATCCAAGAACACATCAAAACCATCATTCACCACTTTCAAGTAGGCTTCAACCCAGGGAAGCAAGGTTGGCTCAAGATACAAAAATCCATTAATGTAATCCATTATAGAAACAAACTCAAAGAAAAAAAATCACACGATCATCTCCTTAGATGCAGAAAAAGTATTTGACAAAATATAACATCCCTTCATGTTAACTGTATTGGAGAGATCAGGAATTCAAGGCCCATACCTAAACATAATAAAAACCTTTTATTGTAAACCAACAGCCAATATCAAAGTAAATGGAGAGATACTTGAAGAAATCCCACTAAAGTCAGGGAGAAGAAAAGGATGCCCACTCTCCCCATATCTATTCAATAGGGTGCTCAAAGTACTAGCTAGAGCAATAAGACAACAAAAAGAGATCAAGGGGATACAAATTGGCAAAGAAGAAATAAAGGTATCACTATTTGCAGATGATATGATAGTATACATAAGTGACCTCAAAAATTCTACCAGAGAACTTCTCAAGCTGATAAACAACTTTAGCATAGTGGTTGGATATAAAATTAACCCAAATAAATCAGTAGTCTTCCTTTATATAAATGATAAACAGGCTGAGAAAGAAATTAGGGAAACAACTCCCTTTACAGTAGCCACAAATAATATAAAATACCTTGGGGTAACTCTAACAGAACAAGTGAAAGATCTGTATGAAAATAACTTCAAGTCTCTCAAGAAAGAAATCAAAGAAAATCTCAGAAAGTGGAGGGATCTCCCATGCTCATAGATTGACAGAATCAACATAGTAAAAATGGCCATCCTACCAAAGGCAATATACAGATTCAATGCAATCCCCATCAAAATCTCAACACAATTTTTCAAAGACATGCAAACAGAAATTCTCAAATTCATCTGGAAAGGCAAAAAACCAAAACCCAGAATAGTAAAAACAATTCTTAACAATAAAAGAACTTCATGGGGAATCACAATCCCTGACCTCAAAGTATACTACAGAGCAATGGTGATAAAAACTGCATGGTATTTGTACTGAGATAGACAGGTTGATCAATGGAATAGAATTGAACACTCAGAAATAAAACCACACACGTATGAACACTTGATCTTTCACAAAGAAGCCAAAAATATACAATGGAAAAAAAGAAATCATCTTCAATAAGTGGTGCTGGTCTAACTGGCTGTCTGTATATCGAAAAATGAAAATAGATCTATATTTGTCAACTTGAGCACAAAGCTCAAGTTCAAGTGGATCAAGGAACTTAACATAAAACCAGATACACTGAATCTAATAGAAGAGAAAGTGGGAAAGAGCCTTGACCTCATTGGCACAGGGGGAAATTTCCTAAACAGAACTCCAATGGCCCATTCTCTAAGATCAAGAATTGATAAATGGGACCCCACTAAACAGGAGAGTTTCTGTAAGGCAAAGGACATAGTCAATAGAACAAGTTGGCAACCTACAGATTGGGAAAAAAAAAAAACTTCACTAACCCCACATCTGATAGAGGGCTAATATCCAAAATATATAAAGAACTCAAAAAGCTAATCACCAAAAAACCAAACAATTCAATCAAAAAACAGGGTATTGAATTAAACAGAGATTTCATAACAGAGGAATCTCGAATGGCTGAGAAGCACCTAAAGAAATGTTCAAAGTCCTTAGTGATCAGGGAAATGCAAATCAAAATGACCCCGAGATTCCACCTTACACCAATCAGAATAGCTAAGATTAAAACCACAGATGACAGCACATATTGTTGAGGATGTGGAGAAAGAGGAACACTCCTCCATTGCTAGTGGGGTTGCAAACTGTTACAACCACGCTGGAAATCAATCTGGTGGTTTCTCAGAAAATTGGAAATAGATCTACCTGAAGACTCAGCTGTACCACTCTTGGGAATATACTCAAAAAATGCCCCGCCATGCCACAGGGGCACATATTCCACTATGTTCATAGCAGCCTTATGTGTGATAGCCAGAAGCTGGAAACAACCCAGATGTCCCATGACAGAAGAATGGATACAGAAAATGTGGTTCATTTACACAATGGAATACTACTCAGCTCTTGAGAATGAGGACATCCTGAGTTTTGTAGACAAATGGATGGAAGTAGAAAATACAATCCTGAATGAGGTAATTCAGACCCCAAAGGACATGTATGGTATGTTTCACTTACTAATAAGTGGATATTAGCCCCCCCCCCAAATATACAGAATAGCCAAGATACAGTCCACAGAACTCAAAAAGGTGAATGAGCTGAAGGGCTCAAGTGTGGACACCTCAATTCCACTTTGGAGGGAGAAGAAAGCAATCACAAAGGGAGGAGAGAGGGAGGAACGTGGGTGGAAAAGGGAAAAGGGAGGGGAAGAGTGGGACATGATCAGGTATTAGATGGAGGAAAAGAACTGAAGCCCAGAGGGTCAGCAGAATAAATGGGAACAGGCAACCTTGGGAGGTAGGAAGTAGGAGGACACTCCAGAATGTACCAGAGACCTGGGATGTGAAAGACTATCAGGATTCTAAGGGAGGGACCTTAGATAAATGCCCTACAGTGGGGAGAGGCAATTTGTAGAGCCCACCTCCATCAGAAAAGCTGGGCATCAAGTGAGCAATTATGGCTCACAGTCAAGACTCTGAGCCATAATTGTTCCTATCTGAAGGAACTGCAGGGACAAAAATGGAGAAGTGCCTGAGGAAAAGGAGGTCCAGCAACAGGCCCAAAGTGTGATCCAGCTCAAGGGAAGGCCCCAAGGCCTGACACTATTACTGAGGCTACGGAGTGTTCACAAAAAGGGACCTATCATGAAAGCCCCCTGAAAGACTCAAGAAGCAGGTAATAAAGTCAGATGCAGATATTTACACTCAACCAATGGGCAGAAGCTGCTGACCCCTGTGGTTGAATTAGGGAAAAGCTGGAAGAAGTTGAGGAGGGTGACCCTATAGGAGGACCAGGCTCAATTAGACTCTGGACAATCTGGACTCCCAAGATCTCTCAGACACTGAAGCACCAACCAGGCAACATACTACACCAGTTGATATGAGGCCTCCAACACATATACAGCAGACTACTGCCCGGTCTGGGTTCAGTCAGAGAAGATGCATAAAATCCTCAAGAGACTAGGCCCCAGGGAGTAGAGAGGTCTGGTGGGGTCAGGGGTGGGGACATCCATGTGGAGACAGGGGTATGGGGAGGAGGTATGGGATGGGGAACAGTCAAAGGGTGGGCAAGGAGGGGGGGATAAACTCTGGAGTGTAAAAAAAAGATGAAGTAAAATTAAAGAACCAACTTCTTCAAGACCTGAAAATGGAAGTAGAAGCAATAAAGAAAACACAAATTGAGGGAATCCTGGAGATGGAAAACCAAGAGAACAAAAGCCACAGACAGAAGTATCATCAGCAGAATACAAGAGATAGAAGAGAGAATTTCAGGTGTAGAAGATAAAATGGAAGAAATTGATACATCAGTCAAAGAAAATGTTAAATCTAAAAAATTCCTGACACAATACATCCAGGGATATCATGAAAAGTCCTAACCTAAGAATAATAGGAATAGAAGAACAGATCAAAAGTCCCAACTTCAAGGACCAGAAAGTGTCTTCAACAAAATCCTGGAAGAAAATATTCCCAATATAAAGAAAGAGATGCATATAAACACACAAGAAGCCTATAGAACACCAATTAGACTGGACCAGAAAAGAAGATTCTCCCATTACATAATAATCAAATTGCTAAATATACAGAACAAAGAAAGATTATCAAAAGCTGCAAGGGAAAAAGGCCAGGTAACAAGCAAAGGCAGACCTATCAGAATTACACCTGACTTCTCAACAGAGGCTCTAAAAGCTAGAAACGTCTGGAGATATAGCTTGCAACCTCTTAAAAACCCATAGATGCCAGTCTGGATAACTATACCCAGCCAAACCGCTCAATTATCATAGATGGAGAAAACAAGATAATTCAAGACAAAACCAAATTGAAATAATATCTATCCAAAAATCCATCCCTACAGAAAATATTAGAAGAAAAACTGCAACCCAAGGTAGATAACTACACTCAAGAATACACAGGAAAAAAAGTAATTCCATACCAACAAAACCAAAATAAGGGACACACACACACACACACACACACACACACTAAAACATCACCAACATCAAAATAACAGGTATTAGCAATCATTGGTCATTAATATCTGTCAACATTAATGGACTTAATTTCCCAATAAAAGACAGTGTAAACAGAATCCACCATTTTGCTGTATACAATAAGCACACCTTAGCCATAAAGATAGACATTACCTCAGATTAAAGGGAAGGAAAGAAGTTTTCCAAGAAAACAGGCTCAAGAACCAAAGCTTGAGTAGCCATTCTAATATCTAATAAGATAGACTTTCAACCAAACTTAATTACAAGAGACAGGGGAGGGCATTTCATACTCATCAAAGGAAAAAAGTTACAAAAATGGTATCTCAGTTCTGAACATCTATGTTCCAAACACTAGGGCATTCACATTTGTAAAAATAAACATTGCTAAAGCTTAAATTGCACACCAAACCCCATACGTTAATAGTGGGAGTCTTCAACACACCATTCTCACCAATCAATAGGTCATCCAGACAAAAAGTAAATAGAGAATGAAACCAACAGACATTATGAAGCGAATGGACCTAACAGACATCTATAGACTATTTCACCCAAACATAAAAGAATATACCTTCTCTGCAGCACCTCATGGAGCCTTCTCCAAAACTGACTATATAGTCAGTCACAAAGGAAGCCAAAACAGATACAAGAAAATTGAAATAACTTCTTGTATCTTATCAGACTACCATGGATTAAAGCTGGACTTCAACAACAACAACAACAACAACAACAACAACAACAACAACAACAGACACATCAGCAAGTCTACACACTCATGGAAACTGAACAACTCTCTACTAAATGACCACTGGGTCAGGGAAGAAGTAAAGAAAGAAATTAAAGACATTCTAGAATTCAATGAACATGAAGGCATAACATACTCAAATTTATGGCACACAATGAAAGCAATACTAAGAGGAAAGTTCATAGTACTAAATGCCTCCATAAAGAAATTAGAAACATCTCTTACCAGGAATGTAGAAGTACATATGAAAGCTCTAGGAAAAAAAGAAGCAAACACAGTCAAGAGGAGTAGAAGACAGGAAATAATAAAAATCAGGGCTGAAATCAGTCAATTAGAAATAAAGAAAACAATATAAAGAATCAAGAAATCCAGAACTGGTTCTTTGAGAAAATTAACAAGGTAGACAAACCCTTAGCCAAACTAAGTAAAAGACAGACACTATCCAAATAAAATTAGAAATAAAAAGGGAGACGTAACAACAGACAATGAGGAGATTCAAAGAATCGTTAGGTTTTACATAAAAAACTTGTACTCCACAAAATGGGAAAATCTTAACGAAATGGATGATTTTCTACCAAATAAAATCAGAAATAAAAAGGGAGACGTAACAACAGACAATGAGGAGATTCAAAGAATCATTAGGTTTTACATAAAAAACCTGTACTCCACAAAATGGGAAAATCTTAACGAAATGGATGATTTTCTAAACAGATACCAATTACCAAGTTAAGCTTAGGGAAACTATTTAAAGAGCCCTACAAGCCCTAAGAAAATAAAGGCAATCATTAAAAGTCTCCCAGCAGAAAAAAGCTCAGGGTCAATCCTGGAAAAAATCCAATAGTCAGATGGTTTTAGTGCAGAATTCTTCCAGACTTTCAAAGAAGAACTAATACCAATACTCCTCAAACTACTCCACAAAATAAAGACAGAAGGCACATTGCTAAACTCATTCTATGAGGCTAAAGTCACCTTTATATCTAAACCATACAAAAATTCAACAAAGAAAGAAAATTTCAGACAGTTTCTCTTATGAACATTAATGCAGAAACACTCAAGAAAATACTCTCAGACCTAATCCAGGAACATAAAAAATATCATTCACCATGGTCAAGTAGACTTCATACCAGGAACACAATGATGGATCAATATGAAAATCCTTTAATGTAACCCACCATATTAAAAAAAAAACACATGACCATCTCATTAGATGCTGAAAAGCCTTTGACAAAATCCAAACCCCTTCATGTTAAAAGTATTAGAGATATCAGGGATAAAAGGTGAATATCTAAATATACTAAAAGCAATATACAGCAATCCAATAGCCAAAATCAAATTTAATGGAGAGAAATTTAAATTAGTTCTACTAAAATCAGGAACAAAAATGGTTGCCCAGTCTTTCTATATCTACCCAACATAGCTCTTTAAGTTCTAGCTAGATTAATTAGACAACTAAAGGAGATCAAGGAAATACAAATTGGAAAGGAAGAATTCAAATTATAACTATTCTTTGATGATATGATAGTATACATAAATGATCCAAAAAAGTCTACTAGAGAACTCCTACAGATGATAAACACCTTCAGCAAAGTGGCTGGATAAAAAATTAACTAAAAAAATCAATAGTGCTCCTTTATACAAATGATAATTGCGCTGAGAAAGAAATTAGGGAAATGACACTCTTTAAAATGGCTACGAATAATATAAAATATCCTAGAGTAACTCTAATCAAGCAAGTGAACGATATGAATGACAAAATCTTCAAGTCTCAAGAAATTGAGGAAGGTATCAGAAGATAGGAAGATCTCCCATGCTCACAGATCAGTAGGACTAACATAGTGAAAATGGCCATTTTTACTAAAAGCAATATACAGATTCAATGCAATTCCCATTGAAATTCCAACACAATTCTTTATAGACCTTGAAGGAGTAATTCTCAACTTCATATGGAAAAAGAAAAAAAATCCAGGACAGCCAGAACAATCCTGAATAATAAAAGAACTTCTGGAAGTATCACCATCTCTGACCTCAAGCTGTATTACAGAGCAATAGGGATAAAAACTGCATGGTATTGGTACAGGAACAGACATGTTGATCAATAGAATTGAATCAAAGACCCCAGAGTAAACCCACATACCTACAGACACTCGATATTTGATAAAGAAGGCAAAAATTATACAATGGAAAAAAGAAAGCATCTTCAACAAATCATGTTGGTTTAACTCTATGTCAACATGTAGAAGAATGAAAATTGATACATATCGATCATCCTGCTTAAAACTCAAGTCTAAATCAAAGACCTCAACATAAAATGGGATACACTAGATCTATTTGAACAGAAAGTTGGGAATAGCCTTGAACATACTGGTACAGGACAACGTCATGAACAGAAAGTATCCATGGCTCAGGCTCTAAGATCAACAATTGATAAGTGGTACCTCATGAAACTGAAAAGCTTCTGTAAGGCAAAGGACATTGTCAATAGGACAAAATGGCAGCCTACAGATTGGGAAAGGATCTTTACCAACCCTACATCTGGATATTAGAGGGCTAATTTAAGAGGAACTCAAGAAATTAGACACTAACCAAATCCAAATAAGTCAATTAGAATGGGGTACAGAGCTAAACAGAGAATTCTCAACAGAAGAATCTTGACTCAATGGAAGAATAATGACTAATAATATTCTTAGTCATTAGGGAAATGCAAATCAAAACAACTATGAGGCTCCATCTTACACTCATCAGAATGGCTAAGGTAAAAAACTCAAGTGACAGCACATGCTGGCAAAGATTTGGAGCGAAGAGAAAACTCCTCCCTTGCTGGTGGGAGTGCAAATTTCTATAACCACTTTGGAACTCAATTTGACAATTTCTCATTAAACTGGGAATATAGTTCTACCTCAAGACCCAGCTATACCACTCCTGGGTATATACCCAAAAGATTCCCCACTATACCATAGTTCATATGTTCATAGCAGCTTTATTTTTTTTTATTCGATATAATTTATTTACATTTCAAATGATTTCCCCTTTTCTAGCCCTCCCCCACTCCCCGAAAGTCCCGTAAGCCCCCTTCTCTTCCCCTGTCCTCCCATCCACCCCTTCCCACTTCCCCGTTCTGGTTTTGCTGAATACTGTTTCACTGAGTCTTTCCAGAACCAGGGGCCACTCCTCCTTTCTTCTTGTACCTCATTTGATGTGTGGATTATGTTTTGGGTATTCCAGTTTTCTAGGTTAATATCCACTTATTAGTGAGTGCATACCATGATTCACCTTTTGAGTCTGGGTTACCTCACTGAGTATGATATTCTCTAGCTCCATCCATTTGCCTAAGAATTTCATGAATTCATTGTTTCTAATGGCTGAATAGTACTCCATTGTGTAGATATACCACATTTTTTGCATCCACTCTTCTGTTGAGGGATACCTGGGTTCTTTCCAGCATCTGGCAATTATAAATAGGGCTGCTCATAGCAGCTTTATTAGTAATAGTCAGATACTGGAAACAATGTAGAAGTTTCTCCACTGAAGAATGGATACAGAAAATGTGGTACATCTACAAGTGGAATACTATTCATCTATTAAAAACAAAGATAACACCTATTTTTGCAGGCAAATGGATGGAATTTGAGAATATCATCCTGAGTGAGGTAACCCAGGGCCAGAAAGACTTGTATGGTATGTATTCACTCATAAGTGGACATTAGCCATAAAGTGCAGGGTAATCATGCTACAATCCGCAGACCCAAAGAAACTGCATTATTAGGAGGTTCTAAAAAGCATGCACAAATATCACTCAGGAAGGGAACCTAAGTAGTCATTGAATGGAGGTAAAGAAGGGAATGATATGGCGATCAAGTGTAGGGAGAGGCAGGGCGAGAGCGGCCTGAGAGTGAGAATGGAAATTGGTGTTGGGAGTGGCATCTCTGGGACTAGCTGGAGTCCTGGGATGGGAGAGGAGATGGGGAATCTATGAGCATGACCCTAGCTTAGATTCCTACCAGAGGGGGATATATAAAGAGGGATATATGCCACCTCCTTAGCCAGGAAAGACAGCCAGAAAAAGGAGGGAGGCATTGGTCTACCCACAAAATGGGTTGAAATTCAACGTAAAATGTTCATGCCTACAAGATGCATAGGGATAAAGATGGAGCAGAGACTGAGGGAACAGCCAACCAATGACTGCCCCAGCTTGAGATAGATGCCATGTGGGAGAGCCAACCCCTGACACTATTAATGATACTGTGCTATGCTTGCATACAGGGACCTAGTATATCTGTCTCTTGAGAGCATCATCCAGCAGGGATGGAGGCAGATGCCGAGGACCATGGCCTAACATCAGGCTGAGCCCAGGGAGTCTTGTGGAAGAGTGGGGGATAGAAGTGGGCAAGATGGAGGGGTCAAGGACACCACAAGAATACCTTCAGAGTCAATTAACCTGTGACCATGGGGCCTCACAGAGCCTGGGCCACCAATCAGGGAGCATGCAGGAGCTAGACCCAGATTCCCTACACATCTGTAGCAAATGTGCAGCTTGGTGTTCACGTGGTTCCTCTAACAAGTGGAATGGGCTGTCTCAGTCTGTGTTCCCTGCTATTGGATTCCCTTCCTCTTACATGGTTGGGCCTCAGTGGGAGAGGATGTGCCTAGATTTGGTGGGACTAGAAGCCCCAGGGTGGGGTGATCCCATGGAGGGTGAAAGGGTAGAGGCATTGGGGGAAAGGATTTGTCAGGGTGGGACTGTGAAGAGAGGAGGGAGGGTAGCTGTGATGTAAAGTGAATAAAAATTAAAATAAAAAAGAATAGAAAAATCACACAAATATCAAAATAATAAGTCTTATTTACAGCGACAGTACAGGATAGATTGTACGTGAGCAGCAAGTTCAAGAGACTTGCCTGTTTGAGGCTTTTTTTTTTTTTTTACAGTTCTTTTTTTTTGCTTGCAATTTTATTTTTATTTTAATTTTTTTATTTATTGGGAAGGAAAGTAAAGGGAAGTAAAAACACTTTATGATAAAATTAAAGATTTACATGGAAAATATTTCAGATAAACACGTTAAAATTGACAGTTTTTATGGACAATTAAAGAGTAAAGTGGTAGACATGTAAAACTTTGCTAAATTAATTGAAATATGGGATAGAAACATTTTATAATAGAATTGAAGATTTACGTGGAAAATATTTCTGATAAAATTGTAGAAAAATGTAGAAAGACATGTTAGAATTGAAGATCATTATGGAAAATTTTATATAGATATAATAATGATAGGTATAAAAGTATTCCTAAATTGATTGAAAGTAGAATTATAAGCATTTTTTAATAAACTTGAAGATTTACATGGAAAATATTTCTGATAAAATTGAAGAAATATATATATATATATATATATATATATATATATATATATATATATAAACATGTTAAAATTAAAGATTATCATGGAAATTATATAGATAAAATGGTAGGCATAAAGATAATTCTAAGTCAATTGAAGGTGGAATTATAAACATTTTCAGATAACCTTGAAGATTTACATGGAAGATATTTCTGGTAAAATTCAAGAAATAAATAGACAAACACGTTAAAACTGACTATTTCATGGAAAATTTTACATATAAAATGGTTGATGTAAAAACTTTCTAAACTAATTGAAGGTGAAATTAGAAACATCTGTGATAAAATCAGAGATTTACATTGAAAATATTTCTGATAAAGTATATAGAAAGATATTAAAATTGAAGATTAGCATGAAAAATAATGTAGATAAAATGGTAGACATAAAAGAAATTGCTAAATTAATTAAAAGGAGAATTACAAATATTTTCTGATAAAATTGAATATTTACATGAGAAATATGTCGTTAGTCTATGTCTTTTTATTGGGGGTGGTCCATTGTTGCTAAGAGATATTAGGGAATAGTGATTGTTGCTTCCTGTCATTTTTAATGTTATTTTTATGTTTGTGTGGGTATCTTCTTTTGGGTTTGTTGGAAGATTACTTTCTTGCTTTTTCTAGGGTGTAGTTTCCCTCCTTGTGTTGGCATTTTCCATCAATTATTCTTTGTAGGACTGGATTTGTGGACAGATATTGTGCAAATTTGGTTTTATCATGGAATATCTTGGTTTCTCCATCTATGTTGACTGAGAGTTTTGCTGGGTATAGTAGCCTGGACTGGCATTTGTGTTCTCTTAGGGTTTGTATGAGGTCTGCCCAGGATCTTCTAGCTTTCATTGTCTCTGGTAAGAAGTCTGGTGTAATTCTGATAGGTCTGCCTTTATAAGTTACTTGCCCTTTTTCCTTTACTGCTTTTAATATTCTTTCTTTCTTTTTTTTTTTTTTTAGTGAATTTGGCGTTTTGATTATTATGTGCCAGGAGGAGTTTCTGTTCTGGTCCAGTCTGTTTGGAGTTCTGAAAGCTTCTTGTATGTTCATGGGCATCTCTAGGTTAGGGAAGTTTTCTTCTACAATTTTGTTGAAGATATTTACTGGGCCTTTAAGATGTAAATCCTCACTCTGGTCTATACCTATAATCCTTAGGTTTGGTTTGCTTATTGCGTCCTGGAGTTCCTGGATGTTTTGGGTTACCAGCTTTATGCATTTTGCATTTTCTTTGACCGTTGAGTCAATGTTTTCTATGGTATCTTCAGCACCTGAGGTTCTTTCTTCCATCTCTTGTATTCTGTTGTTGATGCTTGCATCTATGACTCCTGAATTCTTTCCAAGGTTTTCTATCTCCCGAGATGTCTCACTTATTGATTTCTTTATTGTTTCTACTTCCACTTTTAGATCCTGAATGGTTTTGTTCAGTTCCTTCACTTGATTGTTTGTGTTTTCCTGTAATTCTTTAAGGGATTTTTGTGTTTCTTCCTTAAGGGCTTCTGCCTGTTGACCCATGATCTCCTGTATTTCTTTAAGGGATTTTTGTCTTTCCTCTTTAAGGGCTTTTACCTGTTGACTGATGTTCTCCTGTATTTCTTTAAGGGAGTTATTTAAGTCTTTCTTGAAACTGTCTATCAGCATCATGAGATATGAGTTTAAATCCAACTCTGGTTTTTCTAGTGTGTTGGGGTATCTGGGACTTGCTGTGGTGGGAGAACTGGGTTCTGATGTTGCCATGTGGCCTTGGTTTCTGTTGGTAGGGTCCTTGTGCTTGCCTTTTGCCATCTGGTTATCTCTGGTGCTGGTTGGTATTGTTGTCTCTGGCTGGAGTTTGTTCCTCCTGTAGGCCTGTAAGCCTGTGTCTTTACTCCTCTGAGCTCAAAAGTGAAAGCCCTGCTGGGATATTTCTCTCTCCTGGAGGGCTATGCACAGAAGGCTGTAGAGTTTCCTGGTGCAAATGGAGGTGGTAAGACTTCTGTCCCAGCTGCTCCACTGATCTTAGGCCCTGTGTGCTCCTAGCTGGTTCCCTCCAGAGAGAAGGTGGAGATCTCACCTGTGCGCTCAGAAGTGCAAGTGCTCTCTCCTGGCAGGCTATGCACAGAAGGCCTTGGAGTCTCCTTGAGGCTTTCTTAAGTCCAGGTCAGGAGGATAGTTTTCTATTTTGATTGATAGACTTCTGTTATGTTCTATAAGCTTTTCCCAGGATAGATCTGATTTTAACTATACACATGTCCAATGATGTGTATGAATAAGAGTAAATTTGCAATTTCTGCCTTAAAAGTTCACTCAGAGGAGAAAAATCTTACCTCACTGCTTCAGCATGCAACGAGCCTGGCATTTGCAGATATGCTCAGGGCCATGCTAGAATGTGAACTAATCACAGAGGGGAAGTACTGAAGGGTTTCTCGGGGAGATGTGGGCTGTTGCATTGCTTGGAGCAGAGTGTATGTGCATCAGTAATTTAAGTGGGTCTGAGGCTGCTAAGTGTACTGCTAAGAAATGGTGTGTGTATAGCTAATGTCAAGAACTGTGCCCATTGCTAAGAAATTCCCTGTGATAGATCCAAAGTGAACCCCTGAATTGGCCCCACTTCTGACTGTCCTAAATGATGGACTGGGCCCAATCCACACAGGGCTCTGACAGAGTCAATCAAAGAATTATTATCAGGTAAATAGAAATATAAATTCAGCATTCCTCAGGAATCTTGTGAAGCAGTTTTTCTTTACCAGGAAAGCCATTACATCATCCAGTCCCAGTAGTCTGCTGCCTTGGCAAAGAGCACCTAGTTCCTGATTAAGCCAAACAGCCCGTGCTAAGTCCCAGGCTACTCTGGCCTGCATCCTTTCTCTGTCTTTCTCCCTGACCTTATGAAATTGACAAGGCTTTTGCTGCCAAGAAAATAATCCAAAGAGCCTGCCTTGCTGTGGAGTCATCTTGTTCAATAGGTTCACTGTACCTTCCTTTACTTGTGCTTGCCTGGTTTACAGTGACTTGATTGCCTGGTATATGGGACATATTGTCACCATGTGGCCTACCTCATCGATGGTTGAGCATGTATAGGAGTTGCAGAAATCCCACCTGGCTATTTGGTGTGGATATATCTGTTGTAGCATTTGAATCCACTGGGAGAAACCAGAGGTTTAGACTCAATTAAAATTTAGGTTAAATGAATTAATTCTTGCTGCTAGCAGAAGGATGGCAGCCTTAGTGCCAAATGTTATACTGTTGGGGAAGGGCGGGGCTTACGACGTCCTTTAAGCAGATACCAGAAAGGTGAATATTACAGCTATCCACAACTGGACAGGAAAATTGTTTTATTTCCTCTAGTTGTTTCTTACTTTCCCACTATATAGTAATAAACAGACCATCTCATCCTTTCCCACAACCGTAAGTAGGTTTCCATAAGCAAAGGCAGATGTTAAGGCCGTATAGCCCATTATCCTCTTCTTACCTTACCTGTGGAAACTCCCAGGCATTCCAGAACAAAAGGTCAACAGGCCCTGAAAGGATGCCGGGCTCCATATTAGGTTTTGTTAGGAGAGCCCTGTGTAAATTATACCCAGGCCTGAGCACTCTGTTGACTGGGAGAGAGCAGCTCGTTTCTGGGCAGGGAAAAGCACAATGGCATCCTGTCAGGGATGCCTACTGCATCCCCACATCTCTCTCTAGTTTTCCTGGGCCTAGCATATGGTTGTGGTCTCTTCTACTGACTACTATTCCCTATGGCCTTATTTAGGTGTGAACCTTAACCAAAAAAAAAATTGAGGGCACGGGAGGGCCAACAATGTTGCTAGAGAAACACCAATCTTTAAGCTCCATTGTTATTGCTTCACCATAAAGAATTTCTTTTTGTGAGTAAACAGTAAGGTGGATCTACGAAATGTATTGTTCAGGTTTAGGGATGAGGAGGAGTGTGCTGTGGGGAAACTCAAGTCCAGACACATTTGGCCCTTAGCCAGCACAGTGGTCGATTTCAACATTCTTGTTTGCCATACATTTAGGAAAGCATGCATTATTCCTGTAGTCAAGTCTGGCGACATCAATACAGTTTGAAGTTTCTTGATTCTGTGAGAAGGAAAGTCAAAGTTGATCCCAGGACAGAGGGCTACTCTCTCTTCCTGTGTTCCCACCAGTTTCTGTCTTTTTATCTTGTCGCAGTCTCAGCTGACAGAAGATTCCTAATGTGAGAGCGCACTGCACTGCCCCAGGTGCTGCTGTCTGTCTCAGGCTGCTCACAACAGGCTGATCCTCTTCATGTTCACATCCTCAGTTTTTTACTTCTTTACTGCTTTGCTTCTTTTTCTCTTCCATCTGTCCATCACATATTTGCACAACATAGAGGCTCCTGCTGCTATTCTGTGACTGGCTAGCCTCTGAGTGTCTATCCCCATCTGAGCTGTGTGGTATGGCCTGTAAGGCATTTCTTAATTAGTGATTGATGGATAAAGGTCCAGCCCATAGTGAGTAGAGCCATTCCTGGGCTTTGGTCATGGGTTCAATAAGAAGCAGGCTGAATAAGCCATGGGAAGCAAGCCAGTAAGCAGCTCTCCTCCATGCCTCTGCATCAGCTCCTGCCTCCAGGTTCCTGTCCTGTTTAATTTCCTGGTTTGACTTCCCTCAATGATGGACTGTTACTTGGAAGAATAAGCTGAAATAAAATCTTTTCCTCCTTAGGTTTCTTTGTTCATGACGTTTCATCACAGCAACTAGGACAGAAGTTGTACTAGGAGTGGAGGATTGCTGTGCCACACTTAACCATATTGTTTTGGGAAGGATTTTGTGGAATTATTGTTTTTTTTGTTTTTGTTTTGGAGACAAGGTTTCTCTGTGTAGCCCTGTCTATCCTGAAACTCACTCTGTAGACCAGGCTTGTCACAAACTTAGAGCTCTTTATGTCTCTGCCTCTTGTGTGCTGTGATTAAAGGCATGTGCCACTACTGCCTGGCCAGATTATGGAATTTATAACTTGGGGCTAGAAAAGCCACTGAATGTTGAGAGCTCAGAAGACTGTTTTGTAGGAGCTTGCAAGATAAGAATGTTGAGAACAGTGCAGACAGCAGAGGACTGGCTTGTGAAGTTTCAGAGGGAAACTTAGGGTAGTGGTTCTCAGACTGTGGGCAGAGACCACTTTGGGGGGGGGGTTCAATGACTCTTTCACAGGGGTAACCTGAGACCATCAGAAAACACAGATATTTACATAATGATTCATAACAGTAACAACATTATGGTTATGAAGTAGCCACAAAAATAATTTTGTGTTTTGGAGTCACCACAACACAAGGAACTGTATTAAAGGGTCTTAGCATTAGGAAGGCTGAGAACTAAGATTAGGAAGGTTTAGGGGGATCAATCTCAGGTTTCCAGGCTTGCAGAGTAAGTGCTTTTTGCTGCCAAGCCTTCCAAGTCGTCATTACTTTAATCATCAGCATGACCCAGAACCCCACGGTAGTTCATCAACATTGGCAACTTATCAGCTGTTTTGATTTTGAGTCATATTTGTGCTTGCCCTATTGTGCGACTTGTGGCTTAAACACTCATTCAGCTTTGTCCCCTTTGTCACAGTGGTTTTGTATTGCTTCCTCTGCTTTAAACTGGGCAGAGATTCTAGAGATCTTTGGTCTGGAATGTCAGCGGACGAACCCTGGGATCCTTTCAGTAAAAAGGTATCTTGAGATGGTCTCATCAGCTGTGAGATGGCTGTAGTGATACCAGAGCCCAGAAGGATCTGGGTGTCTTAGTGTATTTGCCTAGGATTCATCTAGAAGTTCCAGATTCAGTTGCTGCCACCTCCTGGTGAAAGATGTCAGTTGCACAGGGAAACATGTTGAGCATCTAAGGTTTTCTCTTTGTTTTGCTTTGTCTGATATTTTTAGGTATTTATATTTTAAATTATCTGTTCCATGTGGGGCTTGGGTCCATCCTCTGGCACAGTGCGCCATACCCAAGTGGTGCAGGGAGGCATCTTAACTACCCAGGAGTGCAGAGAAACTGGCCTGCACAGGTAGAACCATGCCTGCTGCTCAGAGGTTCATACCCAGAAACCTTTGGCAGAAGCCCTCTGGTTTCTGTCTCCAGCTTGGGTCCATCCTCTGGCATAGTGTGCCATATCCAAGTGCTGCATGGAGGTAGCTAACCAATCAGGAGTACAGAGAGGTCAGGCAGCACAGGTAGGACCACCCCTGCTGCTCAGACGAAACAGCTGGAAACCCTTAGGACACAAGAGCCGAGGGGCAGCCTGGGACAGGAGTCTTCCAAAAACCACCTGCATCCAGAGGTGATTGGGCCATAGAGCTACATACCCAAATACAACCACAAGAGAGCAGGTATCACAGGAGTACCTACATACTGGTGTACACAGAGAGAACAAAAGAACGGGTCTCCCAGGAGAACAGATAAAGAGGCTTGTATGACAAATAAGCTGCAGTCAGAGTCAGCAACACCAGCTAACACCAGAGATAACCAGATGTCAAAAGGCAAACACGAGAACAGTATCAACAGAAACCAAGGCAACATGGCACCATCAGAACCAAGTTCTCCCACAAAAGCAAGTCCTGGATGCCCCAACACACCAGAAAAGTAAGACCTAGATTTAAAATTACATCTAATGATGCTGATAGAGGATTTCAAGAAGGACATAAATAACTCCCTTAAAAAAGTACAGGAGAACATGATTCACCAGTTAGAAGCCCTTAAAAAGGAAACACAAAAATCACTTAAAGAATTACAGGGGAGCTGGGCAGTGGTGGCACATGCCTGTAATCCCAGCACTCTGGGAGGCAGAGGCAGGCAGATTTCTGAGTTTGAGGCCAGCCTGGTCTACAGAGTGAGTTCCAGGACACCTTGAGAAGCTATACAGAGAAACCCTGTCTCAGAAAACAAAAACAAAACAAAAACAAATCCAAAAAAACAAACCAAACCAACCCCCCCCCCAAAAAAAAGAAAAAGAAATACAGGGGAACATGGGTCAACAGGCAGAAGCCCTTAAAGAGGAAACACAAAAATCCCTTAACGAATTACAGGAAAACACAAACAAACAAGTGAAGGAACTGTATAAAACCATCCAGGATCTAAAAATGGAAGTAGAAACAACTAAGAAATCACAAAGGGAGACAACTTTGGAGATAGAAAACTTTGGAAAGAAATCAGGAGTCATTGATGTAAACATTGACAGCAGAATACAAAAAATAGAAAAAAGAATTCAAGTGCTGAAGATAACATAGAAAGCATTGACTCAACAGTCACAGAAAGTGCAAAATGCAAAAAGCTTGTAACCCAAAACATCCAGGAAATCCAGAATACAACGAGAAGACCAAACCTAAGGATTATAGGTATAGAAGAGAGCGAAGATTTACAACTTAAAGGGCCAGAAAATGTCTTCAACAAAGTTATAGAAGAAAACTTCCCTAACCTAAAGAAAAAGATGCTCATGAACATACAAGAAGCCTACAGAACATCAAACAGACTGTACCAGAACAGGAAGTCCTTCCGTCACATATTAATCAGAACACCAAATATACTAAATAAAGAAAGAATATTAAAAGTAGTAAGACAAAAAGGCCAAGTAACATATAAAGGAAGACCTATCAGAATCACACCAGACTTCTCACCAGAGACCACGAAAGCTAGAAGATCCTGGGCAGTCTCATACAGACTCTAAGAGAACATAAATGTCAGCCCAAATTATTATACCCAGCAAAACTCTCAATCAGCATAAGTGGAGAAACCAAGATATTCCATGATAAAACCAAATTTACACAGTATCTTTTCACAAATCCAGCCCTACAAAGGATAATAGATGGAAAACACCAATATAAGGAGAGCAACTACACCCTAGAAAAAGCAAGATAATAATCTTCTTTCAACAAACCCAAAAGAAGATAACATAAAACATAAAAATAACATCAAAAATGACAGGAAGCAACAATCACTATTCCTCTTAACATCAATGGACTCAATTCCCTAATAAAAAGACACAGACTAATAGATTGGCTACGTAAACAGGACCCAGCATTTTGCTGCATACAGGAAATGCACCTCAGTGTCAAAGACAGACACTACCCCAGAGCAAAAGCTAGAAAACAATTTTCCAAGCAAATGGTCCCAGGAAACAAGCTGGAGTTCTACTATTGGATAAAATTGACTTTCAATCAAAAATCATCAAAAAGACACAGAAGGACTCTTCATACTCATCAAAGGAAAAATCTACCAAGAAGAACTCTCAATTCTGAACATCTATGCTCCAAATGCAAAGGCACCCTCATTTGTAAAAGAAATTTTACTAAATCTCAAAGCACACATTGCACCTTACACAATAATTGTGGGTGACTTCAACACTCCACTCTTCTCAATGGGCTGATCAGGGAAACCCAAGCTAAATAGAGACACAGTGAAACCAACTGAAGTTTGGGACCAAATGGATTTAACATATATATATATATATAAAACATTTCATCCTAAATCAAAAGAATATACCTTCTTCTCAGCACCTCATGGTACCTTCTCCAAAATCGACTATATAATTGGTCACAAAATAGACCTCAACAGATATAAGATCGAACTAATCCCATGCCTCCTATCAGATCACTATGGAGTAAGGGTGGCCTTCAATAGCAGCAAAAGCAACAGAAAGCCCACATACACATGGGAGCTGAACAATGCTCTACTCAATGATACCTTGGTCAAGGAAGAAATAAGGAAAGAAATCAAAGACATTATAGATTTTAATGAAAATGAAGGCACAACATACCCAAATTTATGGGACACAATGAAAGCAGTGCTAAGAGGAAAACTGATAGTTCTGAGTGCCTCAAAAAAGAAGTTGGAGAGAGATCTAGAACAGAAAGAAGCTAATATACCCAAGAGGAGTAGAAGGAAAGATGTACAGAGGCATATTGGGGTGTCATGCCATTTGGTAGGTGTCGCGCGCCTATCGTCTTGCCAGCAAGAACGACGCACGGCAACAGGATTCTTCTGCGGACACTCTTTATTGTACAGCTTTTCGGTACCGCTCCTGAGGCTGAGAGTTCTGAACCTTCCCCGGACGGGCCACCAACTGTCTGCGCCTAACTCGACCAGCAAGGAAAGACACGACCAGGTTCTTCTCTGCAGCGCTTTATTCAGGACCTTGCTTTTCTTCTACACGGGGCGCCGAGCCTGTCTTTTGCCGCCCTTATATAGCCCAGCAGCCCTCGCTTAGGGGCGTGTCGCATTGTGATATGAGAACTAAGATGCACCTCATTAGCATGCCAATGCTGAGTCATAGCGAAGCCGTACTGCACATGTGTTAAAGTTGTTTACCAACTGCACGTGTGTCAAGGTTGTTTGCACGTGTGTCAAAGTTGTTTACCAGGACTAAATATTTCTTGCATCAGCGCTGGATAAAGTGGCTTTCCACAGGTAGGAACTCGACATTGATCAAGATGAACTTCCTCTTCCAGGCTTTGTTGAGCAAGGCATTCCTGTGCTAGTCAGGATCCTGCTTCACCTAGGGTGGAGCATTCAGAGTGAAGGTGAAGTTCATTGTTCCTCCAGGTCTACGAATTCCTCAATTAAGCAGGTGACCCGCCCAGCTGCCTGAGCAGTGGAACCAATGACCAATGAACAGCCAGACCTGTTGCCCGGAACTCACCCCAAAGTCTGGGAAGAGGGGCTTGCCCAAACTGTTAAATGGTCTTACCTCCATTAAACTTTGGCCTCGATTGGTAAACTGTTGTCCTGGCCCTCATTATTTTCACTGCCTCCCCATCTGTCCCTCAAGCTTCTCTTCCAGGAACCAGTTTGCAATGGCTGCTGGCAGCTACAGCAGGAAATCATCAAACTCAGGGCTGACATCAACCAAGTAGAAACAAAAAGAACCATACAAAGAATCAACAAAACCAGGAGCTGGTTCTTTGAGAAAATCAACTAGATAGATAAACCCTTAGGTAGACTAACTAGAGGGCCCAGAGACAGCATCCAAATTAACAAAATCAGAAATGAAAAGGAAGATAAAACAAACAGAAATTGAGGAAATTAAAAAAAAAACCATCAGATCCAACTTCAAAAGCCTACTCAACACAACTGGAAAATCTGGATGAAATGGACAATTTCCTAGACAGATACCAAGTACCAAAGTTAAATCAGGCTCACATAGACCATTTAAACAGTCCCATAATCACAAAAGAGATAGAAGCGGTTATTGAAAGTATCCTAACCAAAAAAAGCACAGGACCAGATGGTTTTAGTGCAGAATTTTATCAGACCTTCAAAGAAGACCTAACACCAATACTTTTCAAACTATATCACAAAATAGAAACAGAAGGAATACTACCCAACTCGTTTTATGAAGCCACAATTATGCTGATACCAAAACTATGCAAAGATCCAACAAAGAAAGAGAACTTCAGACGAATTTCCCTTATGAATATTGATGCAAAAATATTCAATAAAATTCTTCTTCTTCTTCTTTTTTTTTTTTTTTTTTTTGGTTTTTCAAGATTGGGTTTCTCTGTGTAGCCCTAGCTGTCCTGGAACTCACTCTGTAGACTGGGCTGGCCTCGAACTCAGAAATCTGCCTGCCTCTGCCTCCCAAGTGCTGGGATTAAAGGCTTGCGTCACCACTGCCTGTCACGGAAACAATTTTTTTTTAAGATTTATTTATTATTATATATAGGTACACTGTAGCTGTCTTCAGATACTCCAGAAGAGGGCACCGGATTCATTATAGATGGTTGTGAGCCACCATGTGGTTGCTGGGATTTGAACTCAGGAACTCTGGAAGAGTAGTCAGTGCTCTTAACCTCTGAGCCACCTCTCTAGCCCTCCCCCCTTTAACAATAAAAGAACTGCTGGGGGAATCATGATCCCTGACCTCAAGTTGTACTACAGAGCAATGGCGATAAAAACTGCATGATTAAAACCTAATTGAAAAATTGGGAATCAAACTAAACAGACAATTCACAATAGAGGAATCTCAAATGGCTGAGAAACACCTAAAGAAATGTTCAAAGTCCTTAGCGACCAGGGAAATGCAAATCAAAATGACCCTGATACCAATCAGAATGGCTAAGATCAAAACCACAGATGACAACACTTGTTGGAGAGGATGTGGAGAAAGAGGAACACTCCTCCCTTGCTGGTGATATTGCAAACTGTTACAACCACTCTGGAAATCAATCTGGAGGTTCTTTAGAAAACTGGAAATAGACCCAGCTGTAGCACTCTTGGGAATATACTCAAAAGATGCCCCATCATGCCACAGGGGCACATGTTCCACTATGTTCATAGCAGCCTTATTTGTGATAGCCAGAAGCTGGAAACAATCCAGATGTCCCACGAAAGAAGAATGGACACAGAAAATGTGGTTCATTTACAAAGTGGAATATTACTCAGCTATTGAGAATGAGAACATCCTGAGTTTTGCAGGCAAATGGATGAAACTAGAAAATGCCATTCTGAGTGAGGTAACTCAGACCCAAATGGACATGCATGGTATGTATTCACTAATAAGTGGACGTTAGCCAAAAAAATACAGAATACCCAAGATACAATTCAGAGACCCCAAAAAGGTCAACAAGTTCAAGTGCCCAAGTCCCACTTGGGAGGGAGAACAAAGCAACCACTTGTGGGGAGGGAAGGTAAGAAAGTGGACTGGGTGGAGGTGAGGGAGTGTAGGGGAGATGGGAACCTGATCTGGTATAGAGTGAAGGAAAAGGACTGAAGTCCTGAGGGCCAGCAGAAAGAATGGAAACAGGCAACCTCAGGAGATAGGAGGTTGGGGTGTCCCTCCTGAATGCACGAGAGACCTGGGGGGATCTTAGATGAAATGCTTGACAGGAGGGAGAGGGAACTTATAGAGCGCACCTCCAGCAGGAAAACAGGTCATCAAATGAGAGAGAGGTGGGCCATTCCACAGCCACAACTCTGACCCATAATTGTTCCAGTATATAACTGGAAGAATTATAGAGATGGAAATGGAGAGGAGCCTGAGGAAAAGAAGGTCCAGCGAGAGGCCCAAAGTGGGATCCAGCTCAAGGGGAGGTCCCAAGGCCTGACACTATTACTGAGGCTATGGAGCACTCACAAAAAGGGGCCTAGCATGACCACATTTCAGAAGACCCATCAAGCAGCTGAAAGAGTCAGATGCAGATATTTGCACCTAACCAATGGACAGAAGTAGCTGATACCTGTTGTTGAATTAGGGAAGGATGAGGAAAAGGACAATCCTGTAGAAGGACCAGAAGTCTCAATTAATCTGGATCCCTGAGATCTCGCAAACACTGGACCACCAAACAGGCATCATATACCTTTGTCTTATTGCTTGACATTGTGGAAAATAAAATTGTGTGCTGTTACTGGCAACTAAAACTGGTGCTAAGTGATAAGTTTCTCTTTGCTTTAGTATCTGGAAGTCTGTTTTCCAGGGTTTAGAATGCAGAGTTTGCTAATCTGACTCAATTGGGTTGTACTAAAACCAAACAACCCTATTAAAAAATGGGGTACAGAGTTAAACAAAGAATTCTCACCTGAAGAACTTCGGATGGCAGAGAAGCATCTTAAAAAATGCTCAACTTCATTAGTCATTAGGGAAATGCAAATCAAAACAACCCTGAGATTTCACCTTACACCAGTCAGAATTGCTAAGATTAAAAATTCAGGAGACAGTAGGTGTTGGAGAGGGTGTGGAGAAAGAGGAACACTCCTCCACTGCTGGTGGGGTTGCAAATTGGTACAACCACTCTGGAAATCAGTCTGGCGGTTCCTCCGAAAACTGGGCACTTCCAGAAGATCCTGCCATATCACTCCTGGGCATATACCCAGAGGATTCCCCACCATGTAATAAGGATACATGCTCTACTATGTTCATAGCAGCCCTATTTATAATTGCCAGATGCTGGAAAGAACCCAAGTATCCCTCAACAGAAGAGTGGATGCAAAAAAATGTGGTATATCTACACAATGGAGTACTATTCAGCCATTAGAAACAATGAATTCACGAAATTCTTAGGCAAATGGATGAAGCTGGAGAACATCATACTAAGTGAGGTAACCCAGACTCAAAAGGTGAATCATGGTATGCACTCACTAATAGGTGGATATTAACCTAGAAAACTGGAATACCCAAAACATAATCCACACATCAAATGAGGTACAAGAAGAAAGGAAGAGTGGCCCCTTGTTCTGGAAAGACTTAGTGAAGCAGTATAGAGCAAAATCAGAACAGGGAAGTGGGAAGGGGTGGGTGGGAGGACAGGGGAAGAGAAAGGGGCTTATGGGACTTTCGGGGAGTGGGGGCCTAGAAAAGGGGAAATCATTTGAAATGTAAATAAAAAATTATATTGAATAAAAAAAGAATAATAATAATAAAAAAGAAATATAGTCAGTGGTAGGCCCAATAGTAGCTTTTCCCTGGGAGTGTGCCCTCAATTACAGAACTTCAAAGGTTGAAAAATTATAGTGTGACAGGTGAGGGCAGTGCAGAGCTTCTTCCATTTTGTATTCTTGCTGAGGTCATTTCAGGTTCAACTGGAATTTGATCTCCTTGATGGGGAATCCCATGGAAAATGGCCAAACTCTATTATAGGAGCCCAAGGTCAGGATGCCCCAGCTGGCTTATCATAGCTTCTGTTAAATTACTCCTTCGAATGTCCACTGCAAGGTGAACAAGATGCAAAGATGTGGATTTTGCCTTCAAAATTCAGTGTCCTGGATACTTGGGGCTACACCTGGGTCCCTGAATACTTGAGTGTAGTCCCAGCCAGCTGGAATAAAAAGTTTCAATTGGGTAAAAACTGTATCTGAATGGTCATTTATGGTAGGCTCCCTGTTACAATAACTCATTGACCAAAACTTGCCAAAAGAAGTAGAACAAAGAAATATGTTTTAAAGTTGTGTGTGTGTGTGTGTGTGTGTAAGAGAGAGAGAGAGGGGGAGAGAGGGTGAGTTTGTGTGTGTATTGCTGTTGATTGGCCCCAAGGCCTTGTGTAGGCTAGGCTAGTTTTCTGCCATTGAGTAATACTGCTCATCATCTTTAAAGGTTTTGTTAAAACAGAAAAGAATAAAAGTAAAAGAACACATAGGAAATACAGAAAAATTTTGCCAAGTCTTGCAAAGCCACACAGTGATGTTATCTAATGAAGCTGAGATTAAAGTTTTACTAAGGAAAGTGCCATTACATGAGCATTTTAATGCCTTTGAAAAGTATTATAGATGGCTTGGTAAAGCTTTTTCCACAGAGGAAAATGAATTCTATCTTTAAATTCAATCCCTTATCAATGCGGTTCTGTTTATTACATTCCATTGTTAAAAGGATATGAATGTTATGAATGAGACAGGTTCTTAGTGCAATTGAAATCCATACTAGGAGTCAAGTCTCCATGAAGCACCCCAATAAAAAAATAACAGCGTGTTTACATAGGATTGTATGCGTGTGTGTGTGTGTGTGTGTGTGTGTGTGTATGTGTGTGTGTGTGTGTGTGTGTGTGAGCGCATATGTGTGTGTATGTGTGTGTGTATGTGTGTGTGTGTATATGTGTGTGTGTGTATGTGTGTGTGTGTGTGTGTGTGTGTGTGAGCGCATATGTGTGTGCATGTAGTGTTGGCCCAGAGTCTCTGGAATACCAAATAAGTTCTATGTCTCAGAATTACCCAGCCATCACTTAAAATTTTAAATGTATCCTCCCTTTTGTAGAGAGGACTGGACAGTAGAGAGTTGAATTTGTGCCAGGAGTTCAAGGGTAGAGGAGAAAAGGAATGAACATGCAACAGCCACTTTCTATGTTGTAGTTTATTTGTCATCTCCAAAGGTAGATGCTGTTTGTTGTACCTCGATAGTAAGGTTGTAGTTTACCTTGTCCAGACAGCTTTCCTGAGCTCTGCACAAAATGGAGGACTTACTTTTCTTAGTGAGGCTTCCTCTTCTCCACCTAATCTAGGGAGCCTGACCCCCCAGTCTTCTACCTGAGGAATGTCATGTAAGCCCTGGTGAAATTACTGGTTTAACTTCCTGGAATGCCTCTCCATGCAAGTGAAGTATTCCAAGTACCTTAAGCCTCAGTTAATGAAACATCACTGTCTTAGTTAGGGTTTCCATAATGACTTTCAATAGGGTATAAACTGTCGAAATGGTCATTGCTGTGAAGAGACACCATGACCAAGGCAATTCTTATAAGGACAACATTTAATTGGGGCTGGCTTACAGGTTCACAGGTTCAGTCTATTATCATCAAGGCAGGAGCATGGTAGGTATGTCGAAGGAAGAGCTGAGTTTTATATCTTGATCTGAAGGCTGATAGATGAGTAGCTTCCAGGTAGCTAGGAGGACGGTTTCAAAACCCACTACCACAATGACACTCTTCTTGCAATGAGGCCACACCTACTCCAGTAAGGCCACACCTCCTAACAGTGCTCTTCCCTGGGTCAAGCATATTCAAACCATCAAAGTCATCCTAAGAAGAGCCCCTTTCCACTCTCCAAGGTTCATATGCATAGCCCTTGATTCATCCCAAATAAAGTGTTTGTGTACAAGCTGGTTTGTTGAATGCCATTTGAAAGAGCTATAACACTGAAATCTTTGGAGAAGACGTCTTCCTAGCATTCACTGCTGGTCCGGGATCCTGCGGTTCTACCCATTCTGGACTGGGATCCTGCTGGTCTACCCATTCTGGACTGGGATCCTGCTGGTCTACCCATTCTGGGCTGGGATCCTGCGGATCTACCCATTCTGGACTGGGATCCTGCTGGTCTACCCATTCTGGGCTGGGATCCTGCTGGTCTACCCATTCTGGGCTGGGATCCTGCTGGTCTACCCATTCTGGGCTGGGATCCTGCTGGTCTACCCATTCTGGCCTTTGTTTCATCCCTTCCTGCTCAGTCTGCATTGGTGTCCAGACACTCCGAGGGAAGACTCAGTCTGCGGAACTCAGCTTCATCCATCCTTCCCGGACCAGACATCCCAAGGGAAGAGGCAAAAATGAGATCTACAGCTGTTTTATAGCTTCTGCTTTAGGTTCTATTATGGCCAGTGTGCTTTTTACAGGGAAGTCAGAGCCAAAAGTGAAGAGAAGGAAATGACTCACAAATGCCTTCATAGCTGATGAGAGTAGACAAGAAGAGAAAAAGATCAAATATTAAGCCCAAGGGACTGCTGAGAAAGACGAGGCAAACTCTGAAAGTCAGGATCAGAATGTATAAAGATAAGTAAAAGAGAGTAGTTTTATGAAGGCTTAGAACTTTTGAAAAAGCTCCCATACCTTGAAGTAGGGCACACACCAAGGTGAAAACGATGAAGTAATAGAACTGGGGCAACAGGAAACAGGGTATTTTATCATTTTGTTCAATTTGGTAGTCAATGGTCATACATGGGTGTTCCAATTTAATTAAGAGTAAATAAAACATTTACAATTCAAGATCTCTTTGTTAAATTGTATCAGCTAAATTTAAAATGCTCAAAAGCCACCAAACTGGTGTCTACCACACTGGACAGCTCAAGGTATGAAATATTCTATGTTTGCAGATCATCATTGGTGTTTAGTTTTGAAAGTGTCTGATAATGCAAAACACATGGGACCCTCTTGTCTGTGTGCTGGATGGTTTTACACCAACATGACACAAATTAAAGTCACCAGAGAGGTGGGAATCTCAATTAAGAAAATGCCACCAAGAGATCGACTGTTGGCAAGCCTTTAGGGCATTTTTAAAATTAGTAATTGATGTGAGAGGGCCCATCTCATTGTGGGTGGTGCCACCTACCTGCCTGCAGGTTCCTGCCCTGCTTGAGTGCCTGTCCTGACTTCCTTTGATGATAAACTGTGATGTGGAAGTGAAAGCTGAATAAACTTTCTTCCCTAAGTTTCTTTGGTCTGGATTGTTTCCTCACAGCAACAGTAACCTTAATACAACCTGGTTGGTTTGACCTCTCCAGCTTGCCTCTTCTCATTTTAAAATTTGTATTTAATTATTTATATGCATGTGTGTCAGTATGGGAATATAATCATGTGAATGCAGTTGTTCTTGGAACACAAGTGGGTATTGCGGGAACTGAACTACGGTCTCTGCAAGAATAGTGTGGGCTTTAAACCCATGGGCCTCTCTTTGCTCTTTCTATTCAGGTTTGGTCTCAAGCTGTCTTTCCTCGACTAGTGTCTGTTGAGCCCTACCTCCCCCCTCTCCATCACAGCTGGAGCCATTTTGTTCCATGCCCGCCAGCTATTTCATACTGTTGCTGTAATACACCTCCCAGTTATTGATGCAGAAAAACAACTTGACTCAGAGTAGGGTCCTGCTGACCTAATACCCTCTTATATACTGTATGTTACGAAGTTGTTAATCTTTAGAAATTCTATACCTGTATGCTTCATGTAGGACCCATCAAATTAAAAGTCAATATGGACTGTTATGTCTAAAACGTCTTGAGGCAGGGCCGGCCACCAGGCAGCACTTCCAGCACCTTCATATGAGCTCATTGCTTAGGTGTGTGTTCAACAAACCATCCCTGTCTGACTGAGTTGGTGTTCATATGGTTTGTGTGGTGACTTCTGGACCAGCACTGTTTATCTGCCTTCCACCTTCTTCTCTCTCCTCCTGTTCTTTACACAGATCATGTGTACAGTTAAGGGCAGTCAGCACCACTTTCCCATCTAGCCACTTAGGTTTTACTGTGTGCTGACAGGACATTCTAGGAAGATGGTTCTTCCCAGTGTTGCTGTAGCTGATGTACATCACAAATAACCCCAGGGCAGGATGTGATTACCGTCCTTTCCACTTACCTTTATGTCTTGCAATGTGCTAGTTACTATTTCTTTACCTTTCTCTACACCACAGGTTTAGAGACCACAGGAGTCCTCTTGCTTCTAATCTTTTCCCCACAACTCACAAGAATCTACAGTCCTGTCACTTCACTTCTGTAACCCATTCCCAAACTCCTTTAGGCTTTTGGCCAACATAATAGAATGTAGTTAGGTCGCCTAACAATTTCCTGACACCCTATGTTCCCTTTGTTACCTACTTCCACTTATTCTGCCATTAGTCTATGGTACCATTCCTGTGCAGGTTCATAGCTTGTCATCTCCTTACTTTCAGCACATACAATGTCACCTTTCAGACTTTAATACCATCTGGCATCCCTTTAGTAGCATTCAGTACCAAAGATACAGGGGAGGTAGTGTGTGTGTGTGTGTGTGTGTGTGTGTGTGTGTGTGTCTATGATTGATGTGCCAACTAAGACCACACCCTGTTTGTCCTTGTCCATTTGGGGAACAAATAATAAAACCATCTTGCACTCCCAACCATTACTATCTACTCACATAAAGCAGCTGACTTTCCGGAGTTGTACACAACAGTTTAAGGACAATTGGCACAGAAAGGGTCAACAAAGAACTTGAGCTCTGAAGGTGGTAGGTGGCTGTGGGAGCACTGTGGTAGCTTCACAGTCTCATGGGAAATAGTGCGATTGTTTGCAGCATAGAGGTGCCCGGGTGAGGGCATAAGTCTTCCTACACTATTTTGATCAATTCTGCATTTGGGTTCATTGAATATTTACTCCAGCTGGAGGCCAGGTACCCAATACTGTGTCCTCAAGTAGATGAGTCATCTTTCTGAGTCCAACATATGCAGGAGAGGAAGGGATGGGGGGGGGGAACAGGTGCAGCAGTCAGGAGGCCAAGGGTACAAAGATGGTGGGTAATCAAAATATCTGGATTATATAGGGAAGAGTCTCTGGGGAAAGGGCAGCTCAGCCCCTGAGCTAAGGAGTTCAGGGAAGAGGGCAGAGTATACCAGCCATAACCTGTGACAGGTAGGGACTGAGGGATGCTGGGAGAACCTGAAGGTCATGTCCATTTTTGATGTATAAAATAGGCATCTTAGCCATTTGTTTTGGTTTTGAAACTCCCTCCATATCTTGCCTCTGTCCTTGAAATCTCCCCAAAAGAAAACAAAAAATAAAAATAATAAAACAAAACCAACCAAACTAAACCAAAGCAACAAGCAAAAAAAAAAAAAAAATCACTGTGGAAGCTGTGGTGTGTTATAGTGTGTCACTCTTTTGCCCAAAAATGTTTAGTTGCAATGTTCCTTGCAGTGAGTCACTAGTCTGGTTCAAGGCCTCTGGCTTCTGCTACACCATCAAGTCCCTCACCAGAACTTTTCTCAGATATCCTATTGTTGCCCTGTGTCATGGAGGTCCTCTAGCTTTGGATTTGCAGGACCAGCCCCTTCATGAGCTCCAGCAGTTCATAGATGGGGTAGATGTTGGGGCAGCTCAACTCAAAGCCTGGATCTAGGTCTGGGTGGTAGTTGAGTTGGTCAGCCTGCTAGTTTCTCTCCCATGTCCACCTCACTAGGGCCAGCTCTACCATGCTGGCCAGACAGTGTGTGTGGGCCTTCCCAGGTGCTGCAGCTGGTGAGGGAATGGGCCACCTTTCCTGTATTGAGAAGGCCATAAACCTCAAATGAAGACAGGAGGATTCCCTCCCTTACTCTAGTCTCTTGACTAGAGCATAGCAGTCTGCAAAGTGGTAGGATGTGAGCTTGGAACTTATAAAAAGAAAATGTTTACTTGCAATCTGTCTAAATCACTTTGTCCAAATTAATTTCCTTGAGCAGGGAGCTTCATGATTTATGAACTTGCAATTAAATTTTCCTTGGTCCAGTTCTTTGACTGTTTTTGCTAAACATGGTATAATGGTTATATTCAAAGATTGGGCTCCAGAGGACTAGCGGCACTATTTAACGTAGTTCCCCATTCTCTCACTTAACACAATTTTCTGCTCATTAACTTCTTGCTCTATAAAGTGAGGCTCATATTACCCAAATAAGTTTACTTTGTGGTGAATATTTTGCTCGCTAAGACTAAATAGTAAAAGAATGTAGACCATCCTTTCTCTGGCAAGAAGTGTTATGTGACAGCGTGTTTCTCTCCATTCCTTTTCTCTTTCGTTTTCATTATGTTAGTTTGTATTTCTGAACATAGGAAATTATCTTTTAACTTATATTTCCAATTATGAAGGAATGGATATATCACCAATACAAGCTATTTAAAATAAATATTTACAGCACAGGAATACTCTGCCCCCCCAAATTTAGTAATTTAGTTTATGTATTAGTTTAGTAAATAAGTTTATGTAAATTAGTTATGTATTAGTTTGGTAAATTAGTTGTGTGAAGCTAGCAAACCAAATAACCAATGAAAAAGAAAGGACTTTACTTTTAATTATGTTATTTTGAAGTAATGTAATTTATTTTATTTTATTTTCAAACAAGCAGGTCATGTCTATTGCTTATTTCTCCTTTTTCTTTTTTTTTTATTTCTCCTTTTTCTAAGCGTTTACTTGCTGTCAAAGGTGACACAAGTAATGCTGAGAGTAGGAAGCAACTGCTTTTAGCTTTAGAGGACTGTGGACGCACGGAGGCTCTCCCAACGCCACCTCATAAGCCTCATGCATTTGTTTGTGTGTTTTTTAAAATTAGATATTTGCTTTATTTACATTTCAAGTGTTATTCCCTTTCCTTGTTACCCCTCCAAAAACCCTATTCTACCCCTCCCCCTCCCTGCGGAGGTAGAGACAGGCAGATCACTGAAGTTCACACCAACCAGACTGTTGTTTTGTGAATTCTAGGCCAGTGAGACTCTAATTTAAAATATTTGAAATAAATAAAAGCTTTTTAAAGTTTGCAAAAGTATTCAAATCTATTTCTAATGTAAGATTTTTAGATTGAGCCTCCCTAATCTGAAACTCCCAAATTCAAAATCTCAAGGTGTTTGAGAGCTGAAATGATACCCGAAGTGGACAGTGTCCGTATCTAAGCTTGTGACGAGTCACAGTCTAAGCACAGCAAACATCAGAGTGACGCCGAGGAGACAAAATGACGCTGAAGGGAATGATGTGAGACCCCCATGGCCTAGTGACCCAAATGGAGTAAAGCCTGTATCAAAAGCAGGAAATCCGCTTCCAAAAGAAGGAAATCCAGTGAAGGCAGAAAAAAAGGAGCCGGCACCTCGGCTTCTACTTCCTCGGGGACCCCTTCGGTTTCCAAAAAAAGTCATCAAATGGGTCTTCAAAGAAGTCAAATGAGTATGGGTCCCTTCCACCAAAAAATTCCCTGAAGACATCATCTGGGTTCCGGAATGTGAAGCCAAACTCAAATGGACTATCAAAATGACTTCCACCTCCTCCTCCACCACCATTTAATCCTTCTTTGCCGTATTTGTCATAGATGTCCCGCTTTTTAGCATCTGATACTACTTCATATGCCTCAGCTACTTGTTTGAATTTCTGTTCTGCTTCTTCTTTATTTTCAGGATTTTTGTCTGGGTGCCATTTAAGTGCCTGTTTTCGATACGCCTTTTTAATGTCCTCAGGTGAGGCATGTCTCTGCACGCCCAGCACTTCGTAGTAATCCACCATGTTCTAACAGACTGTTGGAACAAATCCGAGGATGTGGCGGCCAGCGA
Organism: Apodemus sylvaticus; assembly: GCF_947179515.1. Lineage (NCBI taxonomy): Eukaryota > Metazoa > Chordata > Mammalia > Rodentia > Muridae > Apodemus > Apodemus sylvaticus. Next base: position 55,498,472 of record NC_067492.1, on the reverse strand, counting down.
GGAGGGAAGTCAGGCGGCCGGTCTCCTCACAGCTGGCACAGCTGTGGTGTTAGGTTGTAGATCTAATAATTAGTTAATAAATCCCGATGTGAGGTTGCTACTCACCCCAATAGTTCATGTTCCTGAATGAAAGACACATACATTTTAATATGCCTTAAGTAGCGCAATATGTGGGCGACCTCCAAGCCTCCATGCTGCTAGAATCTGCTTCCTGCTGATAATCCTGAGTTACTGCTTACTAATTCTATGCTTCATTTTGGCCGCTCCAGAACCCATTTGTGCCGCCCTCTGGGCCACATTTTCCTGGCCCAGAGCCCAGGATGCTCTCCTTGCTTCTCTACCCCATGGTAGCCTCTGTTCTCTCCTCTGTCCACGCTCTCCTAAAGCGTGTCCATTCTCCTTATCCTCCTTCTCCCAGTCCCAAGCCCAGAAATCCTAAAATCCTGTCTCCTCAGTTATTGGCTGTTGGCATCTTCATTTACCAATCAGAACCAACTGGGGCGGGTTCCCAGAAGCTATGGGTAGACCCTCTCATGCAAAGAGTTTTTTGGGAACATAATTAGCATTCATAATAAAAGCAGCTACATAAGGTATATATGAAATAGTGAATTTGGATAAGGGCAATTCAATGTATATTAAGTTTTATTATCATTTTATGAAATGCCAAAGTCGTTACTAGTAAAATTTTTATTTTGTTCTTATTTAATAGAATCAATGGTATGGGTTTAAAGGATTCTTACATGTATATTTCTTAATTCGTTTTGCCTGTGGATTTGCCCTTTCTATTTGCCTTGACTATGACACTAATGTGATTGCTATCATAATGTTGCTTTTGTATTCTTGGTTCAACATGTAGATATTTGAGTGTGCTTTGCTCTTCTGGTTACTGACTAGTTCCTCCTATATTTGCTATAGCATTTGGAGAAATGGCTGAAAGAAGGTTACATTAACTGTAAGCCTGACCAGCTGACCACAAGGCACTATGAACCTGAGCATGGTAGGTATTTCTTCTTTTAAAACATTTTTTTAAAACATTTTTTTCTTTTATGTGTATGAATGTTTTACCTGCTTGCATGTCTGTGTATCACATGTATTTTTAGTGCCATCAGAGTCCAGAAGAGAGCCTCAGAGCCCCTGGAATTGGGGTTATGGATGATTGAGTTGCCTAGTGGGTTCTGGGGACTGAGCCTGGGTCCTCTGGAAGAGCAGCAGTGCTTTTCAACTACTCAGTTATCTCTCTAGGCCGGATGCTTCTTTAAAAATCCCAGTTGTATGTTTCAGAATTAACAAAGTTATGTAACCTTTGAAAAGCAAAGGTTACAATTCAGCTTTTATTTATTTATTTTTTTATTTTAAACCGTTTCTTAGGCTGCTTTGCTTGTATTTAACATATATGCTCATTTTGTATCAGTTAAAGTTTTTGGCTCAATCCCCTGAGGAACTCCTATTACAAAGTGTAATTAATGAACATAAATATTGCTTTTTTGTTTGTTTTTATTCCTCTATCAGTATGTTTGTTAGAGAGGGAGATGGTAGCTGGAAACAACACTGTATCAGTGTGTTACAGGGAGATGGTAGCTGGAAACAACACTGTATCAGTGTGTTACAGGGAGATGGTAGCTGGAAACAACACTGTATCAGTGTGTTACAGGGAGATGGTAGCTGGAAACAACACTGTATCAGTGTGTTACAGGGAGATGGTAGCTGGGAACAACAGATATGGAATGAAAGAAGCAGGAAATGCACAGAAGAGAAGGGCAAACACTAATTGCTAGGATCATTTTTTTTTTCTGCTCCACTTCTGTTTTCAAATGTAGAAGATATGGGGCTGAAGAGATGGCTCAGCAGGTAAGAGCACTGAATGCTCTTTCGAAGGTCCCGAGTTCAAATCCCAGCAACCACATGGTGGCTCACAACCATCTGTAAAGAGATCTGATGCCCTCTTCTGGTGCATCTGAAGATAGCTACAGTGTACTCACATAAAATAAATCTGAATCTACAAAACAACCCTGAGATTTCACCTTACACCAATCAGAATGGCTAAGGTCAAAAACTCAGGAGACAGCAGGTGTTGGCAAGGATGTGGAGAAAGAGGAACACACCTCCACTGCTGGTGGGGGCTGTAAGATGGTACAACCACTGTGGAAATCAGTCTGGAGGTTCCTCAGAAAACTGGACATGACACTTCCGGAGGCCCCTGCTATACCTCTCCTGGGCATATACCCAAAGGATTCCCCGGCATGCAATAAAGACACATGCTCCATTATGTTCATAGAAGCCTTATTTATAATAGCCAGAAGCTGGAAAGAACCCAGATGCCCATCAAAGGAGGAATGGATACAGAAAATGTGGTATATTTACACAGTGGAATACTTCTGAGCAATTAGAAACAATGAATTCACAAAATTTTTAGGCAAATGGTTTGATCTGGAAAATATCATCCTAAGTGAGGTAACCCAATCACAAAAGAATACACATGGAATGCAATCTCTGATAAGTGGATATTAATTAGCCCAGAAGCCCTGAATACCCAAGGCACAAACTGCATAACAAATGACTCCCATGAAGAAGTATGGAGAGGGTCCTGATCCTGGAAAGGATTGATCTAGCATTGGAGGGGAATATAAGGACAGAGAAAAGGGAGGGAGGTGATCGGAGAATGGATGGAGAGAAGAAGGTTTATGGGACATATGGGGAGGGGGGATCTGGGAAAGGGGAAATCATTTGGAATGTAAACAAAGAATATAGAAAATAAAAATATATATAAAAAATCTGAATCTATCTATCTATCTATCTATCTATCTATCTATCTATCTATCTATCCATCTATACCCTTAGAAGATAATTCTAAGGGTATGTGCCAGTTTAGAATCTTAAATATAGATAGGTTAACTGCATAACAGCATTTCATTTGATCTTTGCCGTAATTAAATATTTTTCTTTTTCTCTTTTGGTTTTGTTTATGGCAATATCAGAAGTTTCCCCACACCTTTCTCACACTATTCCCACCCCCTCTCAGTGTATTATTGTGGTGCTGAGGATAGTGCCTGCTACGCTCTGCTAGCTGTGTCACTGTGCTCCATTCCCAGCCCCGAAGGTTGGGATCTATCATGTAATCAGGCACACGCAGACTCCCTCTGCTTCTGCCTAGCTCCCCGGGGTGAGGATTGCAGCTGTGTGCTGCGGTACCCACATCATAAGTTCTTGAACTGTGTGTTTTCCTGATGGCTTTCTGTTGGTCAGTACATTCTCCAGGAGGATGTATCTTTCTTTTTTGTATCTTTTCTATGTGTTGCAGTTTCTTTACCAAGGGCTGCTGTTTTAGCAGACTGATGGCTAGAAGAAGCTGTGTCTTAATAATTGATACACTTACTCTTTCTGCCTGGCCTCTGTTCTCTAAGTCCCTGAGAATCCCAGCAACTAAGGAAAAGAATGTCTTCTATTTGTCTCCCACACGGTCTTCTTGGGCTGTGAATGGAAAGTGTCCTATTTAAGCAGTGACTCTGGAGCCTTGATTTTATAGTCAAGTCGCAGTGTCATTTTTAACTTGAAGTTGGATTTTTTGAGTCATATTCATTGTTTCTCGTTAACTGAGATTATAGTATCTTCCCAAGAACCAAACAATCTTTTCACCAAAATTTTGTGACACAAAGTGCATGCACAGTCTAAATCTATAACGGAAAATGAAGTGATGTTGTCACATTTTCCATGTCAGGAATTCCTGCACATATCAACACATATTCCTGATTTTGAGAATGAGATCATTTCTCTCAGTTTGGGGTCAGAGGTTAAGTACAGAGGCACTTTTATTATTAGCATCTTAATTTCTCCGGAGTGGGAAGATTTCTCAGTCTCTCTCTTTTTTTATTCGATATATTTTTTATTTACATTTCAAATGAATTCCCCTTTTCTGGCCCCCCATTCCCTGAAAGTCACATAAGCCCCCTTCTCTCCCCCTGTTCTCACCCCTACCCCTTCCCACTTCCCTGTTATGGTTTTGCCCTATACTGCTACACTGAGTCTTTCCAGAACAAGGGGCCACTCCTCTGTTCATCTTGTACCTCATTTGATGTGTGGATTATGTGTTGGGTATTCCAGTTTTCTAGGCTAATATCCACTTATTAGTGAGTGCATACCATGATTGATCTTTTGAGACTGAGTTACCTCACTTAGTATGATGTTCTCCAGCTCCATCCATTTGCATAAGAATTTCATGAATTCATTGTTTCTAGTGGCTGAATAGTACTCCATTGTGTATATATATCACATTTTTTTTGCAACCATTCTTCTGTTGAGGGATACCTAGGTTCTTTCCAGCTTCTGGCTATTATAAATAGGGCTGCTATGAACATAGTGGAGCATGTATCTTTATTACATGCTGGGGAATACCCTGGGTATATGCCCAGGAGTATAGCAGGATCTTCCGGAAGTGACATGCCCAGTTTTCTGAGGAACCGCCAGACTGATTTCCAGAGTGGTTGTACCATCTTGCAACCCCACCAGCAGTGGAGGAGTGTTCCTCTTTCTTCACATCCTCGCCAACACCTGTTGTCTTCTGAATTTTTAATCTTAGCCATTCTGTCAGTCTCTCTTTTTACATGTCTGAAGTCTTACCTTGCAGCTTATTAGATGCCAGGAAAAAAATCTATACATTTATCTACACATGTCACATTAGCAGTTAGGTGAAATCAAGATTTTTCTCTGGTGCAGTTTGGCCAACTTTTGATCTACTTTTGCAGCATTGCCATCTGGTGGCATATGGTAGTATCTGCAGGAAGTATGATAATGACAGAACTGAAATACACATGCCTATTTATTTATTCGTTTTAATTAGGTAATTTTCTTTTGACATAGTCTCTCAGGCCTTGAGTTTGCTGTGTAGATCAGGCCTGCCTCTGCCTTCTGTGCCGGTATTAAAGGCATGCATAACCACAACCTGTCATATGCCTGTAGTTTTGATGGACTTTTTCACTTAGGCAAATTGAGTCAGACCTTTCAGAAACTGTAACAGAAGATCATGTCCGTATATTTTATAGGGAACCAAGATAATTTTACTTTTTAAAGATCTATTTGTTTTGCTTTACATGTAGTCACCTTAAATACATTTATACCTCTAAAAGTGTCTTGTATATGTCCACATACATTTCTCAATATGTATTTATGTGAAGATACTTGTAGCTGCAAGTAAAAACAAAATGGTTACACAGTAAGCTAAGATGGTATCTCAGATAACAAGATGTTTCTGGATGGCTAGCTGAGGCTCCACTGCCTAATACCTAGCTTAGAGAGTTCCTAACAAGGGACAGACTGCATCAGGACTTGTGAGAATAAGAGACACTCTGTGTAGCTGCTTAAGGTTTCATTTAAGTGCTCTGCCACCAACAGGCTTGGTCTGCTAGAAACTGCATTCTGAATTTTCTGGTCAGGTGTGTTTGAGTGAAGCCCTTACCATAAACCTCCTTGTGATAAGGGGCTAGCAGTGTTGGGCAGATACTCAGTTCTGCAAATGCCACAGGGACTCAGTGAGCTGAGTGAGGCTCACAATCACCATTTAGTATGTAAAACATGTACCAAGTTTTTATTACAAATTAAAAAAAATTTTTGATCAAAGTATAACTGGGAAAATGAAACAAAAATCATGAAGATTGCTTATCTTTTCCCCTTAATATTATATTGTATTATGACTATTAATTTTAAAACAATAAATTTTATGGGCTTTGTTTTGATACTGTTTTTCTGATAAAATATGACAATGTGGTAAAAAGTTATTTATATGATTTTTATAGCTTGATTGTAAAGAGAGCTCCCTGCCCACATAAATTATTGAAATCTTTGTTACTTGTTTGTTTCTTGGGGCAAGGTCTTACACTGTAGCCCAGGATAGCTTTGAATTTGTAGTAATACACCTGCCTCAACACCCGGAGTGCTTAGGTTATAGGTTTGAACCAGCATAGCTGGATTTCCAGGAGCCTGTCTTAGCTCTCTGATATTCATATCACATTTAGAATCTCTAACTGTGCTTTAGGGTCATGTTATTTCTCTTCCTTGTCAAAGAATAGATTGCTAGGTTTTCAAATATGAAGTGTTTGAATCAGTGGTTCTCAACCTTTCTAATGCAGCGACCCTTTAATATTGTTCCTCATATTGTGATGCCCCAATCATAAAATATTTTTGTTTCTACTTTATAACTATAATTTTGCTACTCTTATGAATCATAATGTAAATATTTGATATGCAGGGCATATTTCCAAATTGAACATAATTAAAGTAGAGATTAATCTAAAACAATATGTAATTATATATTGTGAAACGTTTATTCCTAATTACAAATAAGTAAAATATTGTCTTGAAGCCTGGTGTTGCATGGATAACATTCTTAATATAACAACAGCAAAGTATATTGCTTCATTTCGCAACAGTATGCATAAAAAGCCAAAGTCAGTACCAAGGTTGAGATTGCTTCTTTATCACCAAGTCAGAAATTCTCAGGCAGTCTTTTCAAGATCATAAGGAAGATCATAATCTTCCCGGACAAGTGTCCTTCTGTGTATAGACTTGATAACTGACAAGTTGGAGAATCCTGTTTCACAGAAATGGAAGAAGAAGGTACAACATGGTCTCAAACAGAACAGGACATGACTGCAGATGCTTGGTCCAGAACTGTGTGACTGACTGGCATTGTGGATAAATCAGCTCTTGCTACATCTCTGATAAGAGGTTCAGTGAACTCTTGGGCTGTCTCAGGAACATCTTTACTTTGACTGTGAAGGGCTCCTGGCAAGTGCAAATGAGGTGTTGGGTATTTTGGAAAATTTGGTGAAATTTCATCTGCAAGCATGTGCAAGTGTTCTATCATGGAAATTATCATGGTAACCCTTTAGTCTGGTCAGTGTCATGTTCTTCAGGGACAGAAGAAAAGGTAGGCAACATATACATTTTATTTTCATATAGTTCTTTTTTTCTTTGCCAAACCTGAGGTTTCATTTGGAATGACCACTTATTTTCAGACAAATTGACTAGATTTGTCCTTGCATTGATAAACTGATAAATTTAACTTATTCAAGATGGCAAAGATGTAAACCAAGTAAGTGATTTTCTGCAATTCATTTTATTCTTGTCTCATACAATACATCCTGTCCACAACCTCCTCCCATACCCCTTCCATTTTCCCTCCCTCTCAGATCCACTACGCCTCTGTTTTCTTTGATAAAAGAGCAGGATTCCCAGTTCTTTTATGAGAAACATGACATCATAAGATGCAGTAAGACCAAGCACAAACCATTACATCCAAGCTGGATGAGGAAACTCAGTCGGAAATGTGTCCTGAGGGCAGGCAAGAGTCACAGACTCTCCACCCCCACTCTCATTGTTAGGAGTCCCACAAAAACCTCAAGTCACACAATCATAACATATTCATATTCACAGACCAGGCTCGCTGTGTGATGGCTGCTTCAGTCTCTGTGAGCCGCTATGAGCCCTGTTTAGTTGATTCCATGGGTTGTGTTCTCCCGGTGTCCCCGACCCAGCTGACCCCTACAATCCTTCCTCCCATCTTCTGCAACACCTTTATCACTGCTCCGTTCTTTGACCTATGGTCGTGCTTTCTGATTAATAACGTTTTTAGTTCACCATGAGTTCAAAGACATGTTTTAAAATATTTCCTGTCTGCAAGCATCCCACTTCAGTGTGAAGCAGCAGAGCTTTGGTCACCATGTCCAACTTGTTGCACAGTTGTGAAAATAGTCGACTCCCTCAACTGTCCGCTGTTTCAAAATCTACAGAGCTTACGGCGCTTTTCACTACTTCTTTTAACTCTTACTGCAGCATCTTCATTGCTAATACAGTGAATTCTGATGACTTTTGGTAACTTGGTCAGAAGCAAACACTGTTAACCAGACTGCCATCCAAGCACAGCTGGAACACTGCCTGTGCGCACACCACCAGGCTTTCCCAAAGAGATCTTAGGATCTGTCCGAAATGAACCAGCTGTGTCAAATACATCAAGTGTGGTAGTTGCCATCTCAGGAGGTTTGCAGGGAAAAAACTCATCTTTAAAGTCACCATCATTAGCATACCTCCTGTAAACAAGCTTTGATAATACAAAAGATGACACATAACATAGTTCAGTCATCTCAGTTTATTAAATTTTTCCATGACTTACCATTTTCTTTTTTTTTTTCCAACATCATCTGTTACTGTCACAAGGGAGATGTAGTCACATCAACCACAGATGACTGTAAAAAGACCAATGACTATTCAGATTCAGTTCCCATTATATACGTGTCACTAGTTAAGGATTTTACAATACATGATTTTGTATTTCCCTAGTAATTATAATTCATGAAGTATCAGTTTGCAACATCTGTACACTCATCAAACTGAATACTAAAGTTGAACCTGATCAAGAGTATCAGCAGACATGTCATCTATTCTTCTGTGGACAGTGTCCAACAATAGGGAAACTATACTCAACTGTATAATGAATCAGCTCTAATCATAACTCCTTTGGCTGCTGGCAACAGTGGATCCCCAGCAATGGTGTGAGGTTTCATAGCTCTGGTGATCAAGTGCCACCAAATACGAAGCTTCAATGGCCGCTGTATTTGTTTATGGGACTTGTGGCCAATGTCAAGTCTGGAGTTCTTGAATCCACTCTCTCGGTTTGCTTCTAAAATAGTTGGTGTCCTTCTTGGCAAAGCTCAGATGTTTGCTATCAAAATGGCATTTTAGCCAGTTTGTTCAGCTTCATCGATCCTGCTGACAGAAATTTATGATAAGTAACATTGCAGTTTCTCGCTTTATGCTGGAATTACTGAGGTGAAACCACACTGGAAAAAAATCTCACTGTATTTTCTTTACTTAATGTTCTTCTGTACACAATCCATTGTCTGGGATGGTTTTCTAATGAAAATAATATATATCAATAGCTTTAATAATACAAAAGATGACACATAACATAGTTCAGTCATCTCAGTTTATTAAATTTTTCCATGACTTACCATTTTCTGTTTTTTTTTCCAACATCACCTGTTACTGTCACAAGGGAGATGTAGTCACATCAACCACAGCTGACTGTAAAAAGGCCAATGACTATTCAGATTAAGTTCCCATTATATATGTGTCACTAGTTAAGGATTTTACAATACATGATTTTGTATTTCCCTAGTAATTATAATTCATGAAGTATCATTTTACTTCCAATACTGCTGTTTTTCAACACACAGTAGGTACTCTCTATACATGTGTAACTGGTTTGCGTAAGTACATTATGGTGCCAACTCTATCATATACACCTGGATTTGTTTGGGGTGTATATGATAGGGTTGGCATGATAATGCCATCACACCAGGTACTCACATGTGGGCATATTTAGGATCCACACTCAAGCTGTGGATGGATAGAGGAGTGGTGTCTTAGTTCCTAAGACCATTGGGGAATGTGGTCTGAAGAACCGATGGTCTTAGGAGACACCTGTGAAAAGGTTTCTCAACCCCTGGAGGTTGAGAACTCCTGGCTTAAATGGTTCTTAGACATCCCTTTTGTCAATGTCAGAAAGTCTTATAGTATTCTTTATTAGAATTGTGAATTTAATTTGCACACATGTATCCTGTATTGGCTAATATATTTTACATCAATATTCATGAAAGACTGAGAAAGTGGGCAGAAATAGAAGATTATGTTGAACACACAGAAAACTTTGGGCCATTACTAATTTTATAAAATTGGTTCATCAGTAACAATTATCCCCAAAGTGCTGGAGCCTAAGATGAGGATGTCTCACAAATACATAGTGTTGTACACTAGATACATCCCTGGACCCTTCAATAACTATTTCTATTATGACCTTTGCAGCCCAGTGGACTGGAATAATCAGATACACAGATAATGAAGTTTTCATCTACTGAATGTCCAGTAGGGGGCAATATTGGAACTAACATGCTGATCTTCAGCACAAATTAGGACAAACAAAACAAACAAACAAAAACTCCCCAAACCACCACCATCACCAACAAATCCCACAGAGATATATTCTTTATACCACTTTACACAACAAAAATAATCTGGATAGTGACTTCATCTCTAGTCTCAGATATAGCTTTCAGTATTTGCATGTATAAGCAATGTTAACAATCTTCTCATTTTTATCTTGATCCTGAGGATCAGCTTGTCTAAATCAAGCTCATTTGCTTCCCATTTGCATTCTCCCATGCAGAATAAAACTGGTCCCTTTCCCCTTTGTGGTTCACATTCTAGGTCATGATCACTTTAGAACCTGGGAGGCATTCCTGACATGTATTCTTAAGAGTATAACTTTTTATGGTGGTGCAGTTTGAACCCAGGTCCTCACTAATGCTAAGCTGTGTTACCAAGCTTTGTCGGGGTCCCTAAACTCTGTTTTGAAGAATGGTTATTGTAATTTCTGTTGAGCCAGTTTTATGTAGCGAGATTAACACAGTGAGTTCACGTGTTAAGCTCACAAAGGGCTCCTACTGCCTTTTTTGTTTGTTTGTTTGTTTTTGGTTTTTTTTTTTTTTTTTTCCGAGACAGGGTTTCTCTGTGTAGCCCTGGCTATCCTGGAACTCACTCTGTAGACCAGGCTGGCCTTGAACTCAGAAATCCACCTGCTTCTGCCTCCCAGAGTGCTGGGATTACAGGCATGCGCCACCACTGCCCGGCTCTCCTACTGCCTTTTTAATGCAGTATTTCTTTCAGTAAACCGAGAGAAATGAAAATGTTTCCATACTTGGTTTGTTTTTAAAAACTGATGTTACACTAAAATAGCTAATATCCTAAAAGCATTTTAGCTTGTCTTCTTTAAGGTTGTATATATATCTGTATTATGCTGTTGTTCCTTTAACCTTTGAAAGTATTTGCTTCTTTCAATATTTTTTTCCTTTTATCTTTTGTTTTTTACAGTTATATTTTGTTGGGTTTTCTGACAGGACTGAACCTCTGAATTAGTAAGCCAGTCCCAATTAAATGTCCTTGGTCATGGTGTATCTTCACAGCGATGGAACTTTGACTAAGACACATCTGCTCATTGCTTTAATTTACCCACATTGGGCTGGTGAGCTATCTCAATCCAGATTTGATTCTAGCAGGGTTTCTTTTTATTTTTGTTGGGTTCAGGAATCAACACATAAATCATACAAACACCAATCTCAGTTCAGCAAGAACAGCTTATTGAACACACATCCCAAGAATGATCGATCAAGATCACAGAGGACTTAGAAATCAAGCTGTGATGCTGATCTCTTCTAAGGGCAGGCTTTTTTTTTTTTTTTTTTTTTTTTTTTAAATAAGAAAAACCATGTTCAGAAATTCAGAAGGTAAGGAGGCAGTACTACATTTTTGGCTAACCAGATAGAGTATTATCAGCTAATCTTTAAGTTGATTGGTCCTAAGAGACATAAGAGGGGTGGGGGGACAGGTGGTGAACAGGGGAGTTTCAGAGTTTGGAGATGACAAAGATTGAGTATTAAAACAACACCGTTATGACCTTTCGGGAGAGTGCTTTTAGTGTCAGCTATGGATAATTACTTCTGGGATGTGGAGTCTGAGAACCTGAACTTAATTCGCCTTTTGAGCAAAATGGAGATTGAATACAAAATGGCAGCAGCTATGTTAAAAGGAGTGGGCCTCAACATTCTTCTTTTATGCTATTATCATGTTAGTGGTTGGCTAATACCAGGGAGCACACAGGAAGGAAGGACTTGATGATGGGTTCCTTGGTTGCTTGTGTTTCTTAGACACTTTTATGCTTTTCCTGCAAGCTCCCACAGCTCTCTAGCATCCTTTCTCACTCACTTGTAGGTGTTAAACGCTTGCCTTCTTTGGCTGAAAGTCTAAGTAAATCTGACAACTATGCTCTTGGGACACTATGAACACATTATGCAGATGAACTCAAAGAATCTGATTCTTACATACTTCAGTTCTGCCTCTGTATGTATTCCACTGCTTCACCAAACTTCCTATCTACAAGTTCAAGGACAAAATTAAAAAAATTCGGGACAGCGGGGCATTGGCTTAGCATGGATGTTGCTTGGCTCCCAGAGCCTTGGTCTCAGGTTGTATGCTTGGGAAGCTGGTCCTAAAAACTTCACAGGCAAGTGGCCATGGATAAACAGGTAAAGCAAAGATTTGCAATTTACAATTTTACTTCAAATTGAAGTACAATCTATGCTTTACTTATTTACTTCTTGAAATTAAGGCGTTAGAAAGGAAATTTTTTGTTGAAAATTTGTCTTGTTGAAAATATGATCATTTTCTGGACTGCTGTGGACATATAGATTGGCTATATCTCTGTGGAAAGCAGCTGAACATTATTTACATTCTTTTGCTTGCTAACTTATTTTAAGATAGACATTCTGATACGTGTTTATTAAGCTATTTATTAAAACATGCATATAAAATGCAAATATCTGAAATATTTAACAAACACTATTGTGGTGAGTTGTATATCTATACAGAGTGTTTTGCAGCCATTAAAATTATACTTTATACTGGTTGTAGTGGCTCATACCTGTAACTCCAGTGCTCTGAAGGGTGATGGTGAATGCTGAGTTAGACTCAGGCAGCATGGTGACTTTACATAAAGAACAAAATAAAACGGAATTTTTAGATGTGATGAATGTCCATTAAGTAATGTTACATATCATATTTTATATTAAAACATGTGCTTATTACCCAAAAAAACTCTAAAAGTGTTCACACAGAGATCTTTTCTATATACTTTTTAGTATTTCACTTGAACATTTAAAAATATGTTCACTTTTTTTTTCAGAATGACCCCAGTCAATTCTGAGATTGAAGGTGGGTTTAATAATTTCCAATCCACTTTTATACCAATTTAATTACATGCAGGTATTAAGATCAATAGTAGTACAATGAGGAACAAGCAAGACAGTAAACACAAAATTGTCAAGGCAATAAGCAAACTCCTGTGACAGTTGTTTCCAAGGGCTTGTCTGAATAATCAAAATACCTGAGCCTGCTTTCTTGTCCAAGCCCAAAATCTTGCCTGAAGCCTGCTTCTTTCATTCTACCCTAAGATTAAAATCCCTGCGTTAACCTACTTCCCTATCATGCCCTAATGTCAGATTCCTTCCTGAAGCCCTTGTCCTTGGTCAATGCCAAGTTCCTGCCAAGCAGCATGTCATCTCAATAAGCTCTCTACATCTCTTCCCCTTTTTTTTATTTCAAAAACAAGGCTGAGCCTGTCTTAGGTCATTCTCACAAGGCCCTCCTTAACCGTCTTCAAGGTCACATGCACAAACACAGCCTTATTAGTGTTTATTAATAAGCAAACATGGCATTATTAGTATTTATTAATAAACACTGCCTTTTGGCACATGCCTCTGTCTTAGGTAGGTAAGGATTTGTGCAGAATCTTACTCTTACCTGGATTGACAGCCTGTAATATTAATGACTCTGTTTGGGGGTTCGTTTTTAGTTTCAAGCCATGTACCTTGGTTGCCAACAGATTAGTGTTTTTAAAGACAAGCTTTAACACAAATGGCAGGAATAAAAGTATTCCTAGGACAAGAAGGGCTAGCATGATCAAGCCATATATGCCATTCTTGAAGCTTGACTAAGACGGAAATACTGACTTCAGGCTATGAATAATTTTGCCAGGAATATTGGCAGCATCAAAGCTCATCGGAGCAGCATTCTTTAAATTTACAATCTCAGTATGCAAAGTTAAAACATCTAGAGAGGCGTTGAAATTAATGCTAAACACATTGCAAGTGTTTTTGAACTTTTCCACAATTATAGTGACTATCATTGTAAACTTTAGAAGTAACACAAATCCATTGGTATTTAGCATGACACAAGATGGCTTCTTACTCTTAAACTCTGAACCTCTTTTCTAATAGTTTGAATAGTATCATAAAGAACATCAATCTGTTTTTCCAAACACTATCTAAATACTCATGAATACTCAAAACATTAGTAACATTTTTTGTTAAATGATTAACAAAATTAGCTGTCTTAACTTCTTGTGTCAAGGCAATTGCAGAGGCAGTGGTGCTAGCTACCAATGTAATTAAAGCTGCTATATCAACAATAATCAAACCCACTACTCTCTTGCTTCTACTTAAAGCCTGACTCACTTCCTCCAGTACCTGCAAGCTTTTATTTCAGAATACCAAGGTCCTGTAATATTCACAGGTAATAAGACAAAAGCTGGTGGATAGACTACCACAACAGACATGCCAGTTTTCAACACACTAACACAATTAGAAAGTGTACAATCGTGCTTGCTTTGGCAGCACATATACTAAAATTGGAACGATACAGAGAAGATTGGCATGGCCCCTGCTCAAGGATGACACGCAAATTCGTGAAGCGGTCCATATTTTTTACAAAATAGAAACAGAAGGAACCCTACCCAATTCCTTCTACGAAGCCACAATTACGCTGATACCAAAACCACACAAAGATCCAACAAAGAAAGAAAACTTCAGACCAATCTCCCTTATGAACATCGATGCAAAAATACTCAATAAAATTCTTGCCAACCGAATCCAAGAACACATCAAAACGATCATCCACCATGATCAAGTAGGCTTTATCCCAGGGATGCAGGGTTGGTTCAATATACGGAAATCCATCAATGTAATCCACTACATAAACAAACTCAAAGAAAAAAACCACATGGTCATTTCATTGGATGCTGAAAAAGCATTTGACAAAATTCAGCATCCTTTCATGCTTAAAGTCTTGGAAAGAACAGGAATTCAAGGCCCATACCTAAACATAGTAAAAGCAATATACAGCAAACTGGTAGCCAGCATCAAACTAAATGGAGAGAAACTTGAAGCAATCCCACTAAAATCAGGGACTAGACAGGGCTGCCCCCTTTCTCCTTATCTTTTCAATATTGTACTTGAGGTACTAGCTCGGGCAATTAGACAACATAAGGAGGTCAAAGGGATACAAATTGGAAAGGAAGAAGTCAAACTATCATTATTTGCAGATGACATGATAGTCTACCTAAGTGACCCAAAAAACTCCACTAGAGAGCTCCTACAGCTGATAAACAACTTCAGCAAAGTGGCAGGTTATAAAATCAACTCAAGCAAATCAGTGGCCTTCCTATACTCAAAGGATAAGCAGGCTGAGAAAGAAATTAGGGAAATGACCCCCTTCACAATAGCCACAAACAGTATAAAGTATCTTGGGGTGACTCTTACCAAACATGTGAAAGATCTGTATGATAAGAACTTCAAGACCCTGAAGAAGGAAATCGAAGAAGACCTCAAAAAATGGGAAAACCTCCCATGCTCATGGATCGGCAGGATCAATATAGTTAAAATGGCCATTTTGCCAAAAGCAATATACAGATTCAATGTAATACCCATCAAAATCCCAACTCAATTTTTCACAGAGTTAGAAAGAGCAATTATCAAATTCATCTGGAATAACAAAAAACCCAGGATAGCTAAAACTATTCTCAGCAACAAAAGAAAGTCTGGGGGAATCAGTATCCCTGACCTCAAGCAATACTACAGAGCAATAGTGTTAAAAACTGAATGGTATTGGTACAGTGACAGGCAGGAGGATCAATGGAACAGGATTGAAGATCCAGAAATGAACCCACACACCTATGGCCACTTGATCCTCGACAAAGGGGCTGAAAACATCCAATGGAGAAAAGATAGCCTTTTCAACAAATGGTGCTGGTTCAACTGGAGGTCAGCATGCAGAAGAATGCGAATTGATCCATCCTTGTCTCCTTGTACTAAGCTCAAATCCAAATGGATCAAGGACCTCCACATAAAGCCAGATACTCTGAAGCTAATAGAAAAGAAACTGGGGAAGACCCTTGAGGACATCGGTACAGGGAGAAAGTTTCTGAACAGAACACCAATAGCATATGCTCTAAGATCAAGAATTGACAAATGGGACCTCATAAAATTACAAAGTTTCTGTAAGGCAAAGGACACCATCAAAAGGACAAATCGGCAACCAACAAATTGGGAAAAGATCTTCACCAATCCTACATCAGATAGAGGGCTAATATCCAATATATATAAAGAACTCAAGAAGTTAGACTCCAGAAAACCAAACAACCCTATTAAAAAATGGGGTACAGAGTTAAACAAAGAATTCTCACCTGAAGAACTTCTGATGGCGGAGAAACATCTTAAAAAATGCTCAACTTCATTAGTCATTAGGGAAATGCAAATCAAAACAACCCTGAGATTTCACCTTACACCAGTCAGAATGGCTAAGATTAAAAATTCAGGAGACAGCAGGTGTTGGAGAGGATGTGGAGAAAGAGGAACACTCCTCCACTGCTGGTGGGGTTGCAAATTGGTACAACCACTCTGGAAATCAGTCTGGCGGTTCCTCCGAAAACTGGGCATGTCACTTCCAGAAGATCCTGCTATACCACTCCTGGGCATATACCCAAAAGATTCCCCAGCATGTAATAAGGATACATGTTCTACTATGTTCATAGCAGCCCTATTTATAATTGCCAGAAGTTGGAAAGAACCCAGGTATCCCTCAACAGAAGAGTGGATGCAAAAAATGTGGTATATCTACACAATGGAGTACTACTATTCAGCCATTAGAAACAATGAATTCATGAAATTTTTAGGCAAATGGATAGAGCTGGAGAATATCATACTAAGTGAGGTAACCCAGACTCAAAAGATGAATCATGGTATGCACTCACTAATAAGTGGATATTAGCCTAGAAAACTGGAATACCCAAAACATAATCCACACATCAAATGAGGTACAAGAAGAACGGAGGAGTGGCCCCTTGTTCTGGAAAGTCTCAATGAAGCAGTATAGAACAAAATCAGGACAGGGAAGTGGGAAGGGTTGGGTGGGAAAACAGGGGGAGGGAAGGGGACTGATGGGACTTTCGAGGAGTGGGGGTCCAGAAAAGGGGAAATCATTTGAAATATAAATAAATATATCAATAAATTAAAAAAAGAAAGTGTACAATCAATACAACTTACATTAAATACTATAGAAGAGACAAAAACAATTTTGACATTACCATTTAATAAAAGATTAGGAGCCTTAATACATTCACTAACACTTGTTTGAAACCTAGATCCTTTCCCAATTTTATCCAGTGCAAATGTAACTTTATACAAAGCAGTGGTCAATTTTCAAATGTCTCTGAAAATGTCCAGAACCAGCTTTCTAAATGAAGAATGTCATTTCCTTTTTTCCAGTATTGGATTGACTTCTAGTCCAGTCCATGATTGAGTGAGAATAACTGGTCACACTAAAGGATAGAGAAAAGTCATTATAATGGTTTCTTTATTTGATTAATTTTTCTAAGTCAGTTTCCACAGTCTCCATGTCTGTCCCACAAGGTCTAAAAGCTTGAGGCAAGGCAGCTTGTCCAAACTGGGATATAGGCAAGCAAAGGTGGGTCAGGCACAAATGTCTAATACAGCTTTCCAGTCACCACTGTCAGTGCACTTAGCAAGTTCTCAGCATCATTCTTTGTCCCAGCATCAGCATGTCACACCAGTCACTGTGGCAGCTAGCATGCTCCTTCAGCATCCTGAGGAAAAAAAAACAAACATGCCCTCTTCCCCATATTAAATACTTGATTGGGATCATGACATAGACCAGTATGTGTATCCTTCCATTTCACCTAGACAAAGGTATGCTTAGTTGTAGGGTATCATATACACTCAGCAGAGAGTTCCTTGGCATCCAAATTTTTAAAAAAATTAAAATAAAAAAGGGCATGATTTGAATAATTTTGTGGTGTATATATGGAGGATATAACTCCCTCTTTTTTATTTTATGAAGATAATGTTTTAAAGCTCCATGGGGCCATTCTACAATGCCTTGTCCTAGAGGATTATAAAGAATCCCAGCAATGTGGATGATATTAAAGTATTGACAAAACATCTCCAATGCTTGACTGCAATAGCCAGTTCCATTATCTGTTTTAATCTGATTAGGAACACCCAATATAGAAAAATAGCGCAGGCAATGACAAGTACATTTTTAGTTGCTTCTCCTATTAAAGCAGTGGCAACTAGAAAGCCTGAAAAGGAGTCAATAGTCACATGTACATATTTTAATTTTCTAAAATCAGAAATGTGAGTAACATCCATTTGCAATAATTGATTAGGTAGAAGTCCTCAAGGATTAACACCATTATATGGTACAGATAGAAATTGAGGACAATGAGGACAAATCTTTACAATTTGCTGTGCACATTCCCTAGAAATACCAAATTGTTGTCTTGGACTATTACTATTTTGATCGTGTACAGAATGAGATTTTTTGGCCAATTGTTCCTGTGTAAGGCCTATAACCTGCCTGGTATATAAATCTGCTGTGGCATTTCCCTCACTAAGGGGTCCTGGCAATCCAATATGAGCTCTTAAGTGGCCTACAAAATAGGGAACTCTAGTTTCTCTTAAATTGAGTTGTATATGAATAAATAATTGCAAAATTTGAGAATTAGCAGTTTCTAAAAAAGTAACAGTTTCGAGTAATTGCAGACCACGAGCTATATATTGGTTATCAGTATACAAATTAAAATCTTGGCTTTTCACATTTCTTTCTTCTTCTTCTTCTTCTTTTTTTTTTGTTTTTTTTTTTTTGTTTGTTTGTTTTTTGTTTGTTTTTATTTTTGAGACAGGGCTTCTCTGTGTAGCTTGGGCTGTCTTGGAACTCACTCTGTAGACCAGGCTGGCTTAGAACTTAGAAATCCTCCTGCCTCTGCCTCCCAAATGCTGGTATTAAAGGAATGTGCCACCATTGCTCAGCTGGTTTTTCCCATTTCAAAATAGCAGCTTCAGCATGTAGTTTGATTATTTGTGCTGAAGCAGGGGGAAACTCAAAAGAATGAACCTGTGATCCAATCACATATGCAGCCTTTCCATTAGATGAGCCATCTCTAAATACAGTGAGCACATTCTTTATGGGCTGCATGTGTAAATTCACAGGGAATACAAAAACATGCATAGAGGTAAATTGTAACAAATTGTCTTTTGGATAGTGATTATCAATTTTTGCCTAGAAAATTTGTACATGCAATACGCCAAATTTCAGTATTCTGCAATAACCAATTTAATTGTTGTTTGGAATAAGGAATAAATATTTCATCAGGTTCTTTCCCAAAATATTTTCTTGATTCTGTCCTACAATTCTGTATTAACACAGCAACAGCTTCATAATAAGCTGTTAAAACTTTCTTTGGGGACGAAGAAAGAGGAATCCACATTATTGGTCCCTTTTGCCAAAGGACTGCTGTTGGCATGTGAGTTGTAGCAAGAATACAAGCAGCCAATAATCGATCATAGTCTATATATCTGTTGTTGGCTAATAGCGTCTTCTATTTTCTGCAAAGCTATTTGTCCCTCATCAGTTAATTGTCAAGGGGAATTGGGATTTGCATCCCCCTTGAGGGTATCAAACAGAGGTTTAATTCCTCCTGTAGTAAGCTTAAGATAAGCTCTTAGCCAATTACTATCTCCTAGTAACTTTTGAAAATCACTTAAAGTAAGTAAATTTTCTTTCCTTATTTGAATTTGCTGTGCTACAATTCGTTTAGGATATAACTCATATCCCAAATATTGAAAAAGATACCATCTTTGAATCTTTCTGGAGCAACAACTACTCCAAAAATTTTAAAGCCCATTGTATAAGAGCAAAAGCCTGTAATAAAACTCCATGAATAATATACACTGAAAGATTCAAAGTCCTAGCTTATTGTATGGAAGCAGAGACAAAATATTTTTCTCACTTAAGGTAAAACTATTAGCCATTCCTTGAGGCAAAACTTTCCTATGATATTGATTCACAGACCCTTTACCCTCATCAGGATGCAAAGGAATAACATCAGAACAATTCTCCAAATCCTTAATAACTCTATATGCGGTAGGCAGGCCAGATCTTAATGACTTCATAAGTTCCATAGCCTCATCAACTTTTCATAGATCTTAAATTTGAACTTTATTTTGAATGACACACCTTGATAGATCTGTTAATAAAGCGGCTTTGGCCTAAGAGAAATTCCCTGAAGGCAAGATGAGGGCCCAGAAAACTTCCCTTGGCAGGGAGTGTCACAGGAGCCTCGGAGGCTGTTCTGAGCTTTGTTGCATTAACTCAGATGCAAATATTTCCTTATCTGAGCCTGTTGCCTGAGGCCAGGCCTAAGGATTATCCCTCCTGCGGTGAGGACAGACTCCAGGGGAGCAATTCTACTGTCCATCTCTTAAATATTTTGGACAATCTTTCCTAAAATTATTTATGCCCCATACTTAGAACATGCCTTATCACCTCGGCACTGGGAAAGCATGACTTGTACTCTAGTCCCCTGCAAGGCAGCAGCCATAGCCAGACCCTGATTGTGTGAGGGTCCAATTTAAGTTTGCCTTTGCTTTGGATGGCTGGATGGCTGTGTAGCAGACTGCATTAGCATTCTCATAAGCCAATTGTGTAACAAAAGACCAATTGTGTAACAAAAGCAACCGCTTGAGGGTCTCAATTGAAAATTCTGCTAGCAGCTTTTTTTTTTTTTTTTTTTTTTTAAAGTCTATCCACAAATTCCTGAAACAGTTCATCAGGAGGCTGTTTGATACCAAATAAATTCCCACTAAGATCTCCTTTCCAATTTTGGGGGGTTGAATTTTGTTTCTACCACTGTATTCAATAAAGCTTGTGTAAAAGGGGCAGGGGTACTTTTGAGTTTGTGGCAGCATATTGGCCACAGCTGTTTTAACTTTTATTACTCTTGAAATCATCCTAATTACAAAATATGGGTGAGTTAAGAATTGTGAGCCTGTGATCAAACTGCAAACTTCAGTAAATGGAACATTGGCAGTTCAGTCTCTAAGTTTCTTTTGCAATACTAGAGCATAACCACAACTTTGGAAAACAAAACCCAATTTTAAACAATTCATTCCCTTTACAATCAATACCAAAACATTACTTTCAAATTATAAAGTCTGACTGCCAGTTCTTATATATGAATGCTTGACAGTGCAACTTTTAATACCTCATTAAAGAAACATTGTTTTAAATCTTATCCCTTATAAGTCTAGTTTCTAGGATAAGAATTACACACAATATTACCCCAATTTAGAAGTATCTTTTGAGGCCTGATTTCCCGGGCTGGTCATGCCACATGTTGTTGTTGTTTAAAATTACTCCAACCTGAGTTGCCAGTTTTAAGCTAAACTTTTATTTATTTATTTATTTATTTATTTATTTATTTATTTATTACCAACGTTACACTTTTTTAATCATACCCAATAACTTATAAGCCAATACTCTATGACCAAGACATGTAAGACATTTATACCTTTAAGACCAATCAGAAACAAAATGAAATGTCTAGACCATCTTATAAATTTGATCAAACAAATTTTTTACATTTTCTAACTGTAATTTCAAGAGAGGAGCTCCTTGTTTCCTGCTGAACTCAATAATCACAATCACAGATTTTTGTAGGAAAAACAGCCACCAGCTCCCTTACCATAGAAGCCGAGAGCTTCTGGCCCCTTTAAGATCAGTTTGTACAGAGAAGCTCCTGGCAGGGCTTCTCAGCTCTGCTAGACTCCTAACTACAGGTGCCGGTCTCCAAAGGCCAACTGCTACTGCTTTTTATTTATTTTCTCTTTTTCTCTTTTTATGAAATTAGTTAAAACTAAATCAAAGGGCGAACAACCAGTAGATAAATTTTTAACCATTTTTTCTTTTGAACATGAAACGTGGAACAATCAATCAAACCACCAAACAAAAACACAGACTTAACATAAGATAGTTTTGACAGACATGGACAAATTGGTATGCCAAGGACAGACAATAGACAAAGAGGGAAAAGAATTAGAGGTCCTGGAAGGACCCAGATAACCTACCTAAGGCACCCAGAACCAAAGATTCCTCCAAGAGAAGCCAGAGGAGGCAGAACGGATCCAGACCGTCCTTCTGTCCCTAGGAGAGCTCTGAGACAGCTTAAGTTCATTTTCCTTCTCCTTCGCCAAAGCTTCCCAGACAGTCGGGAAGGACTGCTTTTTTTCTAGCGCATTCTCTCACATCTAGGATGTAAACTGTCTCTAGGCAGAGTCCAAAGACTAAAAGCACCTATCAGAATTACCTTCACTTCTCTAACCTTTAGCATAATTCTAAGCACATACACAAAACACACTTTACCGTCACCTTGTCCTTCTACAAGGTTTTTTCACCACTGGCCCAAATTTTCCTCTGCTTGTGCTTCCTTTTCCTGAAGTGTCCTTCACTGTACCCTGCTTTCTGGAGCCCGATGTTGAGGCACCATCTGACCAAGCCCGCTCAGTCAGTCAACTGGTTCTCCAGCACAGGAGTGAGGATTAAAAAGAAAAAAGATGATTAGACAACATTGCAGCATGACCCAGTCAATTCTGAGACTGAGGGCATATGTTCACTTTTAATATATACTATTAGAACCACTTTATTTTTGCATTGGGATTTTTTTGCTTGTGAGTTCTAAGGAATGCTTTTATAAAAATAATACATACCTACATTATATAAAGGTTTTAATTATTTTTGTAATTTTATTCTTGGCTATGCATCTGGCATAAGGTATTATGATTACATAAATGAATAGCTTTGTTATTTTTACACAGCATATGAGGTAAATTAGCTAATGACCCAAGAGTGCTTTAATAAAATACTTTAGAAGGTAGATGCTCAATAGATGGAGTGGCAAGGACAGAGCAATAATATCCACAATTAATTTCATTTAGTCATAACCTGGATTCGTTCTATGAATAAACACTACATAACTGATTTTTACAGATGAAATATATGTATATATTACATACATATATCACATATATGTATATATAATTAAACAGATGAAGAGATGGAGAGATATTTGACTAGAGCTAATATATAAAAATATTAATTGCAGGATCTAGGCGGCAGCGTTATGGCCGTTTAAAATTCTTTAAATTTTTTTTGTATGAAAATGTTTATAAGAAATT